>NC_081144.1:5405558-5705558 GCF_958295425.1 Solea solea
CGTTGGACCGCCTTTAGCTTTGATTACGGCACTCATTCACAGTGGCATTGTTTCCATAAGCTACTGCAATGTTACAAGATTTATTCATTTTTCACCAAGATCTCGTATTGATGATGGGCGAGTCGGGCCACTGAGCAAAGCCTTCTCCAGCACATCCCAAAGATTCTCAATGGGGTTAAGGTCTGGACTCTGTGGTGGCCAATCCATGTGTGAAAATGGTGTCTCATGCTCCCTGAACCACTCTTTCACAATTTGAGCCTGATGAATCCTGCCATTGTCATCTTGGAATATGCCCATGTCATCAGGGAAGAAAAAAATGCATTGATGGAATAATCTAGTCATTAATTATATTTATATTATAATATTATATATTATTCAGGTAGTCAGCTGACCTCATTCTTTTGGCACATAATGTTGCTGAACCTAGACCTGACCAACTGCAGCAACTCCTTACCTATTTGCTTTTTTTTGCCAGGCAGTGTATATATATATATATATATATATATATATATATATATATATATATATATATATATATATATACATACAGTAGTATTTGTAATTAAATACCCAATACTTTAAGTTGATATTTTTCACATGTTTTGTTGCTACATATAATTATGTTCCATACACAAAGTTTTGATGTATGACATTTACTGGAAAGAGGAATATTATTGTCCGTTCTCAAGCTGCATAAAGCGTTGTATAGAGTAAAAAAGAAAAAAGCGGCTAAAGAGCAAAACCTGGCAACCCATAATCCACGTCGTCATTTCCGAAGGCGAAGAATAGGGTGCGTTTGATTTGTCGTCCGCTACCCCCGGTGATTGTACGCACACTTTGGCGGCCGTTGTTTGTTGTCCGGGGCCACAGTCTTTGCACTAACAGCCGCATGTTGTTGCTGACATGACAGCTTTCGCATGGTGGGAAGACACGTATCCACCGCAGATGTTTTAAATGTTGTATTTTTTGTACGGCGTGGGGTCTAAGTGAGCGGGAGGACATTTGAGGACACCGTTTACCCGTCCGACTGAGCCGAGCCGACCGAGCCGACCCGAGCGGAGCAGCACACTCCACTCCACCAAAATGGCAACCCCTTATGTGACAGATGAATCTGGTAAGGCTGCTGCATGTGCCAGACCTTTGTTTAAATGAAACATAACCACATTCATTAAACATGGAAATTACAATGGAGACCAAGTTGGATTTTCTCATTAGATTATGACAAATCATATCAGACATAGCGCCGTTGTTTTACAGCTAGCTCTTGCTAATCTTAGCCGACATAGCTAACGTTGTGGTATCCTCTTTAGCTTAGCTTGTTGCTATCGCACGCCCTCATGTAACTCACACTGTGTAGTGTGAGTTACATGAGCAAGAACACGTTCTCGTGTGCAGATGCGTGGCTTAAAGTTTTAATTTTACGTTTTGGACAATGATTCGACTGTTGATCGTGGCAGTTGGATAGCATGCAATGTAGCAACAACAAAAGAAAACTCAAATTAGCTGTTAATGTTGGATATTTATTGTGTTTTATGGTAATCAAACAGGCTTTGTATTGATGCATTTCATTTAGTGTTTTTTGTTGATTCTCAACTCCCCAAGCTCATTTCATACAGTATCAGCTCAAAAAAATCACAGGGTACACGATACATGGTACCAATAATATCACGATACACAACGATTCTGTGATAATCAATACATTGCAAGACAATCATATAGCAGTATGTCACGATATCTGTCTAACTGAAGAAAACAAAACGTCTTTGAAAAGTTCAAGTATTGAATGTGGATGGGGCATCTTATCCTGCTGTAAATTAACTTCCGCCCAAGTTTCCCTCATTTATTTGAGCAGATCCCTTAATTGGACCTGACCCAGGGTGGAAACTACTTCTAGTCTATCGTCTTTATTGTCATCATAAGGGGAATAGAAAGTTGATTGTTTTGCAGTGAATATTGACGTTTTACCTTCACTAACAATCAATCTACATTATAATAATCACAAAATATCATCAGAAAATGATGTTAATGTGTATATTGTCAATGTTTTGTTCTTGTACCTGCATATGTTTCGGTGTTAGGAGAGTACCACATGAATGTGTGTGTTCACATTCACAAGTGGATAAAAGTTATCACACACACATATGCATACACATGTTGTATAACAGCTTTCCTTTTAAGGACTCTACACTGACTTCCATTCATTTGGACAGCCTAAACAAAGGATTATCCCTGACCTCAACCCTAATCTTAACCTAACTAAAATTCAAACCTTAGCCCAACACTTAACCAATTTCTCAGAAAGGTTTTGGTCAGTGTTTATGCCAGAAAAGGTCCTAAAAAGGTTACACGCATGCACACACACACCAAACTAAACTAAACTAATGATGAAGTTTCACAGGTTAAAGCTTTGGTACCATAAACTCTCACAGGGCCATCTGGTGGTTTGGAAAATGTTGTGCAGTCCTTTCAAGACTGTATTACACCACCTCACCTCACTGACTTTATAATTTCAGCCTGGTGTGTAATAGAAGTCCAGGAAGCCTTTAGTGTGTGTGTGTTATTTATTAAAAACAAAAAAGTCCATGTTTAGGACTGCAATAAATAAATATTACATATTAGATGCCACTGTATTTGTAAAACCCTACAAAATATTCTCACTGACACGTTTTGTTCATTAAAAATAGATATTTAAAGATGTTTTTCACATGCCGATCAGCAAACAAATATTCACTCACCTGCTCATCCTCTACTTCTTTATCCTCCACATGAGGGTCGCGGGGTGGGGGGGTACAGGTAGTACACACTGGACAGTTTGCCAGTCCATCACAGGGCCACATTTAGGCAAACAGTCATTCTCTCTCACAACTACAGTCAATTTAGAGTGTCCAATTTACCTAATCCCCAAATCTGCACTGTGGGAGGAAACCGGAGACAATTGGTAATTGATTTACCTCGGAGGGATCAACAACCAAATTAAGCTCACCGTTGAAAAATTCATTCAATGTTATAGTTTGTTGTTTTATGCAAATAAATCAATGTCATTGAAAATGTTGTACATTTCTTCAGGGAAATACATTGCTTCCACTCAGAGACCCGATGGAACATGGAGGAAGACGAGGCGGGTGAAAGATGGTTATGTTCCTCAGGAGGAAGTACCAGTGTAAGTGCACCTTTTCTTTCCCTGTGGCTGTACACATTAGAGTTGCAGTTGGGAAACACTGATCAATGTTTTTCAACATTTTCTGAACCAAACCAAAGTAATTGAATGATCAAGAACATGATCATTAGTTGCGAGTACACAGAAAGTCTGATATCATGTGATTATGATATGATTAGTTGAACTTCTTTGAAAATGTTGATGGTTTGAAAATGTCTCTTTGAACTGTGGAAAGTTATAGCAAGATTTTGATTTGGCAAGAGAATTCTATTATATTTTCAATTCTGTGTACAGAATTACACAATACTATTGATACCTTTGGGACATGTAAGGTCAATTACTGGTCTATTTTTTGTCAAATAGACCAGGATAACATTTTTAATCCATTAGAATTGTCATTAAAATGTAACTTTGAGTCATTCTGATCCTCATTTCATTTTCTGTTTCTTGCTGTTTTTAGTTATGAAAACAAGTATGTGAAGTTTTTCAAGAGCAAACCGGACCTGCCACCTGGCATGAGCCCATCTGAGGAAGCTTCATCCATACAGCAGCAGAAGGTCCCCGGCTGTGTCGACAGTGAGGGAGCCGCTCTCTCTAAGTCGGCCAAGCGCAACATGAAGCGTAAAGAAAAACGAAAACAGCAGCACCAGGACGGAGACGCGGACATGGAATCGATAAACGATGCTGTTGAAAATGTGTCCATTTCAGACAGCGGCGAGTCTTCAAATAAATCGGCAGCGGCGGCCCCCGTCTCTCCTCCCGGCGATTCCTCGGCAGCAGCGGAAGATGCTGCCGAAAGAGCCAAGAAGATCAAAAACCTGAAAAAGAAGCTGCGCCAAATTGAGGATCTGCAACAGAAAGTGGACTCTGGGGAAATAAAGCAACCAACAAAGGATCAGTTGGAAAAGATGGGCCGAGCAAAGGCCTTAGTCGAGGAGTTACAGGAGCTGGAGTGTGATTCGTGAAGCAATAATGAACAGCAGAGTCAGACAGACTGAACATGCATACACACTGTAACAGAACGAAAAGGACCTTTCATCATCATCACAGTTTCCATTTAAAGATAGTCTATTTTATTTTAATCATGACCTCTGAAAGTGAACACAGGATGTTGACGTAGCAGGCACTACACCTTCAGGACTGACAGGTCTGTGGTTTTGTTTTTTTAAGACACAGATCTCTAAACGACATCACATGTCCTGCTCCTATACTTCTATTAACCAGGCCATTCACTTATAAACGTCTGTTTAAAAAAAAAAAAAAAAGGACCTCAGCGTGAATTGTTTTGTGCATGTCTGTCTTTTCCATTTTGTACCTTTCATACCATCATGTATCTCTTATACAGAAAAAAAACGAACAAAAAGATTTGTTGAAGAAAGCATATTTTGTTTTTCTGTTTTTAACATTTTTGTCAAAGATTGGACGGCCTCTTAAAGTCACTCTGTTGTACAGTCATTACATGAATTAAAGTTACTTACTGTGTAAAATGTTAAAATCTCATTGCTTTGCGGTTTACATGAATAACAGACTTATTTTGGTGTCATTCTGTACTTTTTGGTAAGTGGCCCTTCCTTAAAGCTGAGCCTGGTGATGTATATTTTACAACAAATCTTATAGAATTTCCAAAACCAGCAATGCATCAATCCAACACACATGCAGTATTATCTCCCAACAAACCTGTTTTTCTGTACCAGAGAGGCCCATTGTTTTCCACTCTTGCTATGAATGGCACATTCTTTACTTTTTAAGGATGAACACGTGGACTGTATTCACCGGGTTTATTTGAATCCCACAGGTCACTTCTGTGTATTCACTAAAATTGTATAAATCTGCCTGGAAGTAGTCTCAAAAATGCCCCAAATACAGTATTCTTGCTTCAGAGATGCTACAAACTATAAATGACCCATAAATAAAAACCCAGCAAATCTATACTTTTTGTGACTCTTTTGTTTTTTAAGACTGTCAACTTACTGTTTAACGGAGCATCTGACTCGACTTTGGGCAGTCGATGAACTGACACCACTAAAGGAGCATTTTAATTTAAAATGCTCACATTTTATGAGCGGAACTCCTACGACGCTACAGCAGAAAAGGAGGTGTTCACTGTCCCCACTGAGACAAGTGTTGGAAGCACTGGTTACATGGGGGCGTCATTGTTACTCCATGAATGGGCTCCTACATTTTGGAACAATATAATTAACTGTTGTTTTTACGGAGGAAGTGTGGTTAGTTGTTTTCTTCCGAGCTTCATTACAGAAAGCAAAGAATGTCCAGATGTATGTATCTTCTCACACAGATTCATCGTAATGGAGCAACAGCGGCAGTATTTCTGTCACGCAATCTGGAGAATGATCCATATTTTATAAAGTTGTGCAGCTTAATTTTTTCACACCACATATAGTTGACCGTAAAACTCTTCGTTCCGCTTCCTTTGACGTAAACAAACTTAAATCGGAAGTTCTTTGAGGATAAACACTCGCGTTGACAGACGGCTCTGAATGATTGTGTAACAAGGCGTGATCGTGATGTGAGTGTTCCAAATATGTATTGTTTCTTTTGTCATCCACACATTCCTTGTTAAGAGCTCACAATGTGGTTTTGAGGAGGCAGGTCCCGAACAGATAAGTGACGGTATAAAAAGTGAATCCACCAGCATCAGGTTTGACACAGAACTCCCTGAAGGACAAATCCACGGACATACATGGACCTGCAGTGATGCTTAGAAACATCAAGTGAAAAGGTCCAACTTGATGATTGTGGATTGCACTATCTCTCATTAATGGGACAAGACCCAAACCAGAGGAAATGGGATTTACACTGGATTTAATGATGCTTCTTCTTTTTGTTGTTGTTGCGGTGAAGCAAGTTTCATCTGTTTCCCCGAGCAGAGAAGAATTTACAGAAGCAGTGGTAAGGAAATGCAGGAAGCTGCGTTGTAATACATGTAATACATAATGTCAAAGTTCAAAAATGTTCTTGTAGAATTTGCAAAGAAAGATTGCATGAAAATAGTATTCAATCATTATTTTGAGGTTTCATCCAGTTGTGATTCTACTTTTCTTTTTCGACTTTCTTGTGTTTAAATTTTTGAGCTACCGTAACCCAAAAATAATCTTAAATTCTATGCTTACTAAATGTTTTATATATTTAGTGATATATTTGATATACTATTTCAAAAGTGTTCCTTGATAATAGTAAATTCTTTAGTTCTTCTCATTGTTTTGGGAAAAAGAATTAGTGTGGCACTGCTATAATAACCAACCATTCCCTCTGATAATGTCAATGCCAAATAATACTGTCCATTCTTGTTAACAAAAGCTGGCATCTTGAAAATTAAGTGCAATAATTTTTTCTAGGCGTTTACAGTTATGTCCCAGCGGTGATCAATAACATCCATTTCTATTCTCACTCAGAGAGTTTCCCTCACTGTCAACTTGGCCCTAATACTCTGTCGTATATCCAAAATCACTACAGAACTAAATCATTTCTTCCTTAGACCAAAACCCAGATCCACAGAAAATTTGACATATACAGCACACAGTGGGGGAAATAATTATTCGATCCTCTGCTCTTTGGCATCAACTCGACTCGCCTTGTTTTTTAGAGGCAGAGAAATGCTGAATGTGACCCCAAGAACACATCCCCACTGTCAAACATGGAGGTGAAAACATTATGCTTTGGGACTGTTTCTCTGCTGAGAGCATGGCAGGATTTCACCGCATTGAGGGAGCGATGAACGGGGCCACGTACCATAGAGTCTTGAATGAGAACCCCCTAGCCTCAGTCAGATCACTGAAAGTCTTCCAGCGTGAATATGACCCAAAACATATCCTGAGATGACCACAAACTTGGTGATGGACCACAAGAAACGCTGACCTGTGCTCTGCAAGGGTTTCTCCACCAAGTACTAAGTCATGTTTTTGTCTGGATTTCTTTGTTGATATTCTGTCTCTCTCTGTTAAAATAAAACTACCATGAAAATACAGTTCATTTATCGAGATTGGGATTGTTTATTTACACATGTTAAAATTAGCTTCATTTAAATACTGGCTGTATGTGAAAGCATTAGTAATGATCCAAAGTGCCCTCTTTCCAGGCATATTTGAGGAAGTATGGCTATCTGCACATTCCACTGGACAATAAAGGCCCAAACCATCCACCCGAGGCAGTAGCTGAGGCAGCGAGGTGACTGCATTTCACATAGAGCTGCATTTGCCTGCGCTGGACGTGTGTTTGCTTGTTCCATTATCCATTTTTCTTTGATTGTCAGAATCTTTCAGAGAGTAACAAACCTGCAAATATCAGGGAAACTAGACTCAGCCACGCTGGCAATGATGAACAGACCTCGATGTGGACTACAGGACTTTTTCACTGACAAATCTCTCAAATATCGAGTGTTGGGTGAGTAACTGCACTCATATGACATATGTGTGTTTTCAGAGAGCTGCATGACGTTGACTCATTTCTCCGCTGAGCAGGTCATTGGCGTAAGAAGATGCTGACCTACCGCCTCTATAACTACACACCAGACTTGGGTCAGGGAAAGACCCGCGTGGCCATCCAGAACGCCTTTAAGTACTGGAGTGACGTGTCACCTCTGAGGTTCAGGGAACTGCAGCAAGGAAGAGCAGACATCAAAATCTCCTTTCACAGGAAAGATAAGACATGTCCAGTTCCCTTTGATGGTCGAGGTAAGAGGGTGTATTATTACACTGATGTAAAAGCTGCAGTAGGCGGGTTCATGACCCGAGGTTATCTCTGCATCACTGAAACTCTCTCCAGTTTTGTATTGTTTTATTGTCTTATGTTTCTTTGCAGCATAAAAAGTTGCTGCTGCAGTAATTATCTTTCCACTGAGGCTTTCTCTACATGGAAATAGAACTTTCTCTTTTTTGACATATTTTACTCCCATCACGTCCAAATCACGTTCGGTGTGAACACAACATAAGGGAGGAGGATGCTATTCAAATAAAAAAAAGGTACAGGAAACCAAACTAAACCAAACTAAAATACAAAACAAGAATAGCACTCCTAGGTCTGACATGGACAATAAATATTTAAATTAAATTAAAACACAGGTCCAGGCCTTCAACGTGAGTGCACAGGCCACAGTGCCAAAACAAATCCTTCCTACTGCACCTTTAAAATGAACAAAGTGATCCCGCAATGTTTTCTGATCTCAGCGATACTTGGAACAATGTCAGGTGTGTGTTTCAAGTATGAGTTCTTCATCTTTAGGTCACATTTTAGCCCATGCTGACGCCCCCGAGTCAGGCATTGTGCACTTTGATGAAGACGAAGTGTGGACAGAGGGGAGGAGCCAGGGCTCCAACCTGAGGATCGTTGCCGCGCATGAGATTGGCCACGCCCTCGGCCTGGGCCACTCACAATACTACAGTGCACTCATGGGACCTCTGTACAATGGATACCGCTCCAACTTCAAGCTCCATGCAGACGACATACGAGGGATTCAAGCTTTATACGGTAACGCAAAAATACAAGTGTGTACGTGTGTATGCTCTTTGAAATATTAGTCACGCAACATGCAGCGCTGTTCTCTTTCAGGAAAGCCAAACACATTTCCTCCACCCAGAAAACCAGCGGCAGGAGGTGGAGGAGCTGTCGTAGATCCCTGCAAGGCCACTTTGGATGCAGTTTTATTAGGTAAAGCAAGTCGCAATAAAGTGGGACGTTGGGGGCTCCAGGCAGGAGGGATCTGTGGAGCCCCACATCATACCAACTCTGTCTCATTTTTTCCACTCAGCTTTTTGCTCCCTGACTTTTCAGACACACAAGTCCATGACTCATACTTTGCCACTCTGCAATTATGAAGCAGAAAGCTATAATGGCACAGGCTGTGTGACCTGGCCTTGTTTCAGATCTCAGCAGCCGATCATAGAAGTCGAGGCAGTTCTCACAATATTGCTGCATGTGGACTTCACAAATCACCAGCTGGTCTTCTGCTCCTGGAGCCAATCGGCTTCAAGTTTGACAGTTTGTGCATTCAGAGATGGTGGAGATCATCATTTCACCCGGCCTGACGATTCTCCTCTCTGTAAACGCTAGAGATGACCGTGTGTGTAAACTTGTTTGACAGTAACAAACGTCACATGTTCAGCAACTTCCTCCTTCTATGAACTGTATCTACAGATAGTGTTTTCTGTGTCTTGTCCCTGCAGGTCCTCTGCATAAGACATATGTTTTCAGTGGCCAGTACGTGTGGACAGTGTCCAACTCTGGCTACAGTTCTCTCACCCTGATCTCTGCACTGTGGAAGGAGCTGCCCGGGAGCCTCAATGCAGCTGTTCACTCTCAGAGGACTGGCAAGTCCTATTTTCTGAAAGGTGGATTCATTTCATAGTTTCAGAATTACTAACCCCTCCGACCGGGGGGGTGGGGGGGTGGGGACGACAATGTACCATTCTGGCAGGATGTGAACATTTTCTGGAGCTTACAAATTTACCATCCAGTTTTCAGCAGCACATTTGTCTTCTCTCCAAATGCACCCTCACAGGAGACAAAGTCTGGAGATTTACAGGCTTCAAACTTGACCACGGCTTTCCCAGACGCTTGGTCAACATCCCTGCAAATGTCAACTCAGCCTTGTACTTCAACAAGAACAAAAAACTTATATTTTTCAAAGTAAGATTTACAAAGCAAGCATTACTTAAATGTTTAAATGCAGTTTCTGTAAATTAGAATAATAATATACTCCTTGTGTTAGGGATCTGGATACTGGCAGTGGGATGAAATGGGTCCAACGGACTTCAGTTCATATCCCAAACCTGTTGGACAACTCTTCCATGGGGCACCAAGTAACACCGACGCTGCCGTAACATGGACAAACGGTTATGTATACATGTTCAAAGGCACGCAGTACTGGCGCGTGAACCACAACCACCAAACCGTGGACAGGGTCTATCCTCAGAACACTGCTAAAAAGTGGATGCAGTGTGACGACTGAGCCACCAGAGGTCACCAGGGGTTCAAGATAAACCTTATACTCTTCACTGTGAATGATGCTTTTTCACTGTGAATCATACTGTATGACTCACTTGTGTGGTGGTGATTATAATAATAATTAAAAATAGTGGACAAAAATGTAAAAAAAATACAACAAAAACAATTCCATAGTGTTGTGTTTATTTTTTTTTTGTTGCAACGATATGAAGTTACTCGAAAGAGGAACAAGACAAAGACCTTGTTGTGTGATTCAGTGAGACTGGATGTTATTATCCACTGATAATGGTCGTCTCTTAAAGCAGTGACGTCGAGGGAAAAGGTAGAGAAGTAGAGACAACAGAAAGCTTTTATTGCTTTCGTTTGATGTTTTTCTAGCCGAGTCATGCTATTCTCATTATTTGATGGGCTTTTGTTAATTTGACAGTGACATTCGAGACAGGTCGACAACCTCAAATTGTAGGTAAATGACAGTTAAATGTCAGTATTTACCACCACAATGTTTTATCCACTTATTTACATTTTCTACTTTTCTAAAAAAGGAGAAATAATTTAATTAAGAGCCAGTCACTCACATGTATCAAAGAGTTCTTCAATCATAATGATGATTAAACACCAGACAAACTAGCAGAGTAACAGTATCTGCAGTTCATGTACAATAAGCTCTGATTCTGAATATTTGATATTTGTTACATGTGAAAAATGTACTGTGCTGAATTAGTTCAAATGTAGCCTCCAATATGAACTAACTTTTCTGTAACTTTTAATGGGCTTTATTTAACTTAAGTAAGCAATAAAAGGCATAATATGAATGATATGTACATGATATGCTGTTTGTTCTGTGTCCGCTATGACTGAATGGATAATTAAAAAGTGACATTTGAAACAAATGTACATTTGTACCTTCCCAAAAGTATATTTTTAAAGATAAAATATTACATTCTACATCCTATAAAAAAACTGTCGCTGTCAGCAATTATTAGATAATATTCCCCATTGTCTTTTAATTGCCCACAGTTGTAATTTCATAAATAACTTCAACAGAAATGTAAAATAAGTCCTTACTCCTGTTAATGAGCCATGCTGCAGCTGTGGTGGTTTATTGTCCATCCTTAATTTCACAGCATGTGTTGGTGTTAATTTGTATTTTTATAGACGTTTCATTTCACTGTCTCGACAGTTTTGTTTCCCGTTTGCATTCAATGGGTCGAACGGTTTCCAAGAATGAAATAAGTGTAGTGATAGTAAAAAGAAATGTGTCTGTGAAGATAAACTGCTCCACGGACTTTGTGATGAGATGAATTTGCTCACCGTGGACGTCGCAAGAGTTGATCATCTCCGAGCGCCTCGTCATTATGGAGGACGATCACCTTAAATCACACAGTGATGATTATCTGATGAAGCAGGCTGTATTAGTTTCATGGCAGCAGTCGAGATGATTGCCTTGTTTCCGGATGTGAACAGCTCACAGATCCAGGTCTAACATAATGGATTCCTCACTCCTCGCTCGGTGTGTATATGTACAAATATTTGATGCAGATTTGATTCTTTCAGACTGTAAAACCTGAGGAGGCGGCAGTCAGAGGCACCATGGAGCCCGTCTCAAAGTCAAAGTCAATTAGAGTGTGTGTGATAGTGCTGACGCTGCTGCCGGAGGAGCCTGTTCCCATCTGACGCTCCTGAAGGCTCTGGATGTAACTCTGAAAGGCAAACAGGCCGGAGGATGCGTTGTTAATGCACTGATCATTTGCTGCAAGTTTACACAATGACAAAAAAGAAAATATCTAATTTTCTGAACTAACATATTTGAATCTATTAGACCAGGTCTGGCCAACCTGTGGCTCCCCTCTTTGCCTAGTTTCATGCGGCTCTTGAGTATGTGGGTTTTTTTTTTTTTCATGTATGTGTACCTATGTTCGCCTTCAATTCAATATCAAACGCGCACATGCACGAGGGAAAACCTCATTGTTCAGTAAACAATTTGTGTCAAGTTCGCACAGGAAATGTCAGGGAAAAAATGCACAGCAAAACGAAAATACAAAGATGAAACACAGGACGTTTTTAACAGAGTGGGAGAGTTAAACAGTCACAAAAATCATGAGAATTCACGTTAATCAAGGCTTTTATTATTGGTTATTTATCTTTTTTTTTTAACACTGCTACTATTTATATTTGTAATGTGTGTTTGATTGTGTGAATGACATGTTTATGCTGATTGTTGTTTTTATGTGTGGCTTAGCACTTTACTGGAGCAGCGCTCCAATTTCTTTGTATTTTTAATGCAATGACAATAAAGGCATTCTATTCTATTCTATTTCTATTTTTTTGTTGAACAAAATGGCAAGCCATTCTGTCATGTCGTTGGTGTGTGACATTTACAGTAAATCTGGCTGAGCAGAGGTCTGTGTGTGTGAGGGACAGGGATGGGGGGGATGTTCATGTGTGCCCGTGCGTATGATGTGGCTCTTTGCAGTAACACCATAAAAAATGTGGCTCTTAGTCTCTGAGTGGTTGGCCACCCCTGTATTAGACTGTAGTTCTCTACAGCTAAAGGGTCAAATAAAGTGCATCTTATCTAATCTTACACAGCTCTCACAAATATTAAGTTATTTTTGCTCATGATGCATGCAAAAATAGCACTTGTAGCACTTTTCCAGTCTTGATGACCAATCAAAGCTGCTTTATACCACAGTTGTGCCATTCATCCATTCACACACATGCACTCACACATTCCTACAGCTCGTCAGGACAGGAGCAACTTGGGTTTAAGTGTCTTGCCCAGGGACACATCAGCACGTAGATTAATGGAGCCAGGAATCAAACCCTCTGCCTTCAGGTTGAAAGAGGACTTGCTCTACCACTGAGCAAAAAAGGTGTTAGTGAGCATGTATGCTGAATAAGAACTCCCAAATCTGATCTGAAATAAATCAGATTTGAATCAGATTGTATCAATGTGGCTGGTAATCTGAACACATCCATGGAAGATACGGAAGAGGATTAGGGCCACACAGGAAAAGAATATTTGAGTTCCGAAAAGGATAGAAAAACTCAAAAAAAAAAATCCTGTGTGGCCCTAATCCTCTTCCGTATTTATGAACCTACTATTATTACCATAAAGGGGAAGAACAAAGTCATGTGGCTGGTTAGAGCATGTCTTAAAACTGATGGCTAATTCTTCCTCTTTCTTTCTTTCTTTTTTTTGAACTGAAAATTGTCAGCGCAGAACTTTTCATTCTGAAGAAATGACAGCTGAATGAAACACATTCTGATCTCAGGTGTACTAACCGGTGCCAAGACATCTCCTGCATAGCGCTTCAGGGGCGGAGGCCCCCTCCTCCTCCGGTGGGATTGAGGTCGTCTCCTACACTCTCGGTATCTCTGCTTGTTGGCGTGTTTCTTCTGTTTTTCATATGTAGCTGAGAAGAATCCAGAGGGCAGAAAAGAGGAAGTTATGAATTTGAATGAGGAAAATCAGCTTTAACATGAAAACAGTGGGAAGTGCAGGTGGGACTGAACTCACCTGCTCTGTGTGATACTCCTTTGGCAGTAAATTTCCACTGCACTAAAACACCCAAAAGACTCAAGACAGGACAAATTGCGATGATCACCCAGTCAAACCAACACAGTGGGTCTGGGACAACTTGACGAAGCAGATCATAAACCTGATTAGGCAACATAAACGTCCCCACCAGGTAATCCACACCCAGCATCACAGTGGTGGCTCCCAACACAGACGTGTAGAAGATGCTGAACATTTTCTGCCACTTAAGCATGAAGACCGCAGTGGTGATGCTGACGACCAGGATGCTGGTGAGAGGCACCCACGCAGGAGTGAGGCTGTAAAACTGTCCGACAACCACCAGGGTGATGAGAGTGAGCAGGGTCCCTAGCTGTAGGCCGCTGAGGAAGAGTCCCAGTGTTGACAACAACGTTGTCATCAGGCCGCAGAGAACGCCCACACCAAGGCAAATCCCCGCCTTGCTCTCTATCCCCAGCTGGACGTCCAACAGAGGCTCCTTGTGGTACAACAGAAGTATGGCTATCGTGCCAAACATGAAGCCAGAAAAAAACATGACCATCTTAAAGCAGCGGTACCCTGGAAAGATGATTAAAGACAAGGTCAAACAAACTGTTCCTAATTTGAATACAAATCCAAAATGGCAGTATTTTACAGATGCATCAGGGCAGACTTTCAATGATCCAACTGTCCAAACATACACATGATGTAAAATACAACCACATGGTCGGCCTCAAAAAACCTAAGAAAAAAAACTGGATCTTTGGACAGATCACAGCAGCAAAATTGGTGTAAATAATCAAAGGAATGACAGCTGAGTTCCATTTAGCCTCCTCAGTTTTGGTGTTCATCCTGACTTAAATGAAATGAATGGTGCCATCAGTATGTGAACAGACCTTTTCTTGCATAAATACAGCGGTGTAAATAGGTCGAGCAAAGTGAGCTACGGACATTTCACAGGAGGCAGATTTATTCCCAATAAGATCATTTGCTCTCTTATCATCATTCTCTTCCTCACATCAAAATTCCTCAGCTCCACTCCATGTACAATGCAAGTACCACCAGAGGAAGCTCACTTATCATAGTTCTAGAACCATGGCTCTAAATCTTTGCGATTTCTATCATTTTTGAGCAGAGAAGGATCACAAACCTTTATGTGGAAAATGTTCTTAACGTAATCAGAAGCTTACAGGCAAAGGTTCATTTTTGTTGTAATGCAAACATAGTGTCACGATTCCTTATAGGTTGAGTCTTTCATTTGATTTTGAAACACTTTTTTTTTATTTGTTGAAAGAATCTAAAAAAAGAAAAAAGACAAATGAGATAAAAGAAGAGAACCTGATGTACTGGAGTCTGGAAAAGGTTGCACTCACAGCAACTGAGGCAACCAATTACCTTCCAACTCCTCCCGTCTGCTCTCAGTCAATCAAACCTCTGCCCTCAAAACACACAGAAAATACAGCGTCTGAAGCTGAGTGGAGGAGAACACACTATGAGGACAGCTTCATTGATACATTAAAATTATCATAATGAGCCACACTGGTAGACAGGTTGGTCGATGACAGGTACACCAACAAATCAATCAACTTGTGAAACAATTAGTCATGTTTATGACCGTATTGTGCTGACTTTATAGAGTTTATCTCCTCCCAGACCAATTTATTTAGTGAAAGCTATCGAGACATGAAGAGGATTTCAACAAATAACATAAAAATGATTTGTTGAAATCATTTTCAACAAATAGCTTTACATGCCTGAAGATACGCTTCACTGTATTCACTGTAACAGCAACTTAACTGGCCCTTGACTTTATCTGAAATCTCACTGAGATAAAGTTAGAGCTGCTTGGATGCTGCTGCTGCTGATGTGTTACACATTTCTGAAATAGTTTAGAAATGAGTTTGTTCCAGTAATCAAATCCAGCTGCAACATCTATCATTACCCTTTTTTTTGTCAAGTAATACACTTGAGCAACTTTGGTAAAGAAAGATAACTTTAAAACAAGTGTTATATATATATATTTTTTTTTATATATATTTAGTTACATTCATTACACTACATTCAACTCTAGGCTACTCTGACACATACACACGTTGGCAAATGTGTGTTTGTATAATGTCACGTTTTGGAGGCAGGTCCACAGGACACACAACTCTCATTTGTGTTTGTATATTTTCTCAGTAAAAACACATTTGATACACTTTATTTGTTTTAACCTTCAGGTTTCAATTTAATTTACTGCCCTAGTAAGTAATTAAGGACAAAAATGTCCACTTCCAGAAAACTGCTGTAAAAATGTTTTTTTTCTGCATAAATTCCTTAAACAACTTCAGCCCTGCTCAAAACTACCAAACATTCAGTCATTTTGAGGATTTTATCCCTTTAAATGCCAGTTTGATTACTTGAAGTTACTGTTATTTAAGGAACGCTATACAAAAGAAGTGACACGAGTCAACAGGTGGCTCCTCATATTTTGCTGCCTCTGTCAGATTCATTCTCAGGACTACCCATCTGTCTTGTAAAGATTTGGGCTCATCCACCCTAAAGCCTTGGCAGCCAGCATACACCTGCCAGAAGGCTTAAACCATCAGATGAGGAACTGGATCACGTGAAAGTAAGATGATGAAATAGTGATTTCACTGTTTTAAATCTTACTTTGATACAGCAAAGTTGATCTCAGAATACATACCCAGAAAGCAGTAGATGAGGCCGAACGAAAGGCAAACGGAGCAGACAACATACGACATGACTTCATAGTTCATATTAATCTTAAGCATGCATAAGTCCGCTCCCGGCTCCTCGGTGATTAAACTGACAGCCATTTCAGAGGATTACTGCTTCTGTTGTTGTGTGGCTGCTCTGGACACAAATCTGCTTTGTTCACTGGAGGGAGGAAACTGCAAAGTCCTGCTTGTGGCATCCAGGAAAAGAGGAAACTCCTGACTGAAGAACTTGACTCAAACCGTTTCCTGCGGAGCACCTGCAAAAAGATAAATGTTTTCAGCTCTGTGGCAGCAAGTTAAAGCAAAAAGTTCAGCTCTAGGTTTTTCTGTTTTTAATCATTAAATGCGTTAATTCTCAGGTAAAGTTTGACATCAACATAGGATCAATTGTTAAAATGGCAAATCACAAAATCCATCTATTATGGTGGATATTTCCTTTTCAAAACCCATCTTGTGTACTGTGTATCAGTCATATTGAGAGACTTCTGACCATCTCATTCATTTGCTGGTTCAAAAACTTAACAGGAAAAGACAGAAACTGTCTTTTACTGTTGTTGCTGTAAAAAGCAAAACAAAATGATTTAAAGTTTAGATAACACCCTTACAAACATTGCAATCTTGTGACCTGCGAGGTTTTGTCTACTACCTTTCTGGTAGACAGACAAACGATGCTTAGAGCTGGTCATCCTGGAATGAAATCTAAGTCTAAGTACGACTTCAATTTAACATGAAACATGTTCCTGAATGGCACAGTTGTTATTTGTGTGCTTTTATTAAAGGATATAGCTTTTTTCCCCACATGTTATCATCTGTTCAGGAACCAGCGAAGGAAACTGGGGATGCCCTCTGAGTTTCAGGTTGTTTTGTTCAATGCGAGGATACAGATGAGGAAATGTCCTGGTGGCTCGGTGCCATCTTCGCACAGACTTATTGTTCCAGAAATAATGGTTTGGCACTCACAAAAACGAATCAAGTCTTGACAATAATACAATTTTAACATAGCAGTACCGCACGGTGCTACTGTTACAGTCACACCAAATTCCACTGAAGAAAATTACTAAGTATTAACATTAAAATATGCAGAATGGCCCATTTTATAATAATGAACTTAATTTTGTATTATTGGAATATCATTACTTATACATGTACTTTATGGGACTGGCACAGAGGGAGATTATTATTTCATAAATTTAGTATTTAGTAAATCGTATTTAGGTCATCCTGTGTAAAAATATAATAAAATATGCAGATCATCCACTGTGGTGACCCCTTGAGAGGGAGAAGCCAAAAGGAGTAAGAAAAAAACCCAAACAATTATTATTAATTTGATTTAGGACAAATATTTAATTTGTCAAATAATATGTAATAAAACATGCAATGTTTACCTGAGTAGTAAAATTAATTTCACACAATAATAATAAATCACTTTAACCTATAATTTCAAGTATATAACAGGACAAATCACATATTCACACTCCTTTTACCTTGCCTCACACTACAGCCACTGTGTGTCTTACTGCACTGTAAGGACCTTATAAGACGTTCAGGCAGATACCCTGGTCAGCAAATGGAATTAGTGGCGCTTAAGCACGTGAGTGATCCTCTTGTCTGTTTATGTCAATGCTGTGTCCATTTACAAAGGTGAAGGTAAAACTCAAAAACACTTACACTTTCTACACTTTTCAGAATAACAAACGACACACTGTGGTGGATGAAAAGCTCCAGAAATGATTCTCTTTTTATTGGTTTGATGTGTTGTTGTGAAAAACCCGTCATTAAAATGGTTCCTTCAGTGACTTTATTCTGCAGTAAGAGCATCTAGAAGAATCACACACACTGTCTATGTAGCAGAAGGTTTGCCTGCGGAAACGGGATCAAAGAAATTCTAGCTTTATCTATGGAAAATGAAAACTTGAAATATAAGAATATTTCTGTGGCCTACCTGGAGCGAGACATTATCTCCACAAAGCAGATCTTATCAGAGGAAGAAGAGTGCTGTCAGTGATAGTTCTTTTTTTTTCTTTCAAATTCCAGTATAGACCCAGCAGGGAGCAAGCTGTCAGGAGTCTGTTAGCTTTGAGTGAGACTCTAACTCTCACCTCCTCTGTGCTCATATGCTCAACAGCTGATGCCTGACTGTGGGAGAGAGACCATCTGCCCCCAGCGTCAGCACAAGGTTGCTGCCAAGTCCAAGGCCGGACGAGTGCAGACTTTACCTCCATTACACATGATCTCATTGGAGGCTTAACTTTTTCACGTCAGGTGTTTATTGAACTGTGCATCTGCCGATACAAGGAATGACATCAAATTAATGGCGGGCTTTAACTGCTATAATTATGTGTAATCCTCTTTGTTAACATGACAGGGTTGTGAAGCATCTGTCATCCAGTTTAGTGTATTCAGTAGTTTTACACAGATGGGGACAATGGGGGCATTAACAAGGGTCAGTTATACTCGGGTTTGTCAGGTTCTGGGATTTAAAATGTGCAGTGAACTCTGGCACTTCATTTGTTGCAGAAGCTTTTCCTGCCAAACATGGCAGTGTAAACAAACAAAGTCACGTTATGTCTGGAGCTCTATAGGCATATTTTATCCATAAGGAAATCCTGGCTTTATTACTTCCTTATTTAGGGTTGAAATGAAATGATTCCCTATGCTCAATAACTGTATTAAGGGTTCTTTCTATGATTCAGGGAATCATAGAAAGCCACAACACTACAAAAAAGTCAGTGACAGATATCTGCTATTCAGTTTCTATTGGCATTCACGGGTATGGGGTTTGTCATTATAGATATCTACACTTCAGTTGCACTTAATAAAAATAAATTGAACACATTATTTTGTTGTCGTTTCCTTGCGTATTTGATTTTTCCTTTCTAAAAGAAGATGGAAAAACAGACCACCTTTTCTGATATTTGGTTAAAAAAAAGAATGACAAACATTTTTTGTGTTTTAATTTGGGTTGTAGTGAGTGATTGAATTAATGGATCATACACAGGCCTGATGCGATTTGTTTTTTTTTTGTTTTTTTTTTAAACAAAAATTTAAAAAAAAGAAAAGAAAAAGTGCAGAATCCAGAGGAAAAATGATGGACGTTATTTTTAAGTAAAATTCACTTGGCCCTAATCCTCGTCTGTATTTAATATGATTTCATATTAAAATTCAGTTTTCAATATAATAGACATATAACAAGATTAACAATACAAAACTAAAAATGAATTGATCCATATCTGACACTACCAGGGATATGCATAGTCACGCTTCTACTAAACAGGTAAAGTATATACGACTGTTTGAAGACTGTATTTATTCAAGCATCACTCTCATGTCCCCTGGCTTTACATTATGCAGCAGTAAGATACCGTATATGATGTGTGCACATACGTAGATTCAATTAAGTAGAATTGTAGAAACATACAGCTCTCCAACACCTTTTGATTCAATTTACTCACACCATTTGGTTTTTTTTCCCCTTGCAGCACTATGGAAGAAAATGTCACACTGCAGAAAATAACACTGATTTTAAACCAAACAGGACTCAGAAACGTTCAAAGTACACAGCGATAACCACTAATCAATATGAAAATGTAGGCCGAGGCTGCACAAAGTAAAGATGAAAGCTTTGCTCATGGATGCATCCATTCACATTTGCTTTGTAATGACCCATGTTTTCATTGCACATATCCACTTTATAGACCGAAACACATCTCGCATGATGAACGGGCTTAGTTTTGATGTTTGATTTTTCATCTGTTCTCTTTTCTTTTCTTTTTTTTTACATAGATTCTTTAAACATCAATATGTCTTTACTCACCTCAGTGTTCCTGCTTCCAGTCTTTGCAATCTCTGGAGACAATCCAGGATAACTACTGACAGAAATGCAAATAAATAAATACAAAACCAAGGCTGTGCTAATTGTTTTTTAAAAGATGAGATGAGACAAGATAAGATAATATAAGATAAGAGAAACTGACATTGACTGCCTTTGCAGCAAGAAGACTCAAGTTGGCCGCTCTGTTCTCCACGTGTGTGCGTGGGTTTTCTCCAAGTTCTCCAGTTTCCTCCCACAGTCCAAAAACATGCAGATTTGGGGATTAGGCAAACTGGTCACTCGAAATTGACCGTAGATGTGAGAGTGGATGGTTGTTTGTCTCTACAGTATATGCGGCCCTGTGATGGACGGGTGACCTGTTGGCCCTTCCACCTATGTCAGCTGGGATTGGCACAAGCGCCCGCCGCAACCGCCATGAGGCAGAAGATGGATGGACAGCAACACAAGAAGGCAATAAAAGATGAATGAGAACAGATATTGCAACAGAAACAAAGTGACAGCAAAATACAGGATAAATAAAATATATATTTTATGGAAAAATGTACAAACAGTATAAAGGTGACAGTTTGACAGGGTGGCAACTAACACCTTTAATATTCTGGCAGCTATACAATGCATAGTGTTTAGTATGTACAGTACAGTAAACATCACCTCTGTCCTCCAGAGCCTGCACTGGTTTCCCATCCCACAACGCATCCAGTTCAAAGTCCTCCTTCTCCTCAGCTGTCTATAACCAGGCTCCTCGCTTAGCTCACTTCTCCGATCCTCAGACAACAACCTACTGCAGCCACCACCCAGGAACCAAGCACAAAACTTGGGGACACCCCAACCCATCTCCTCATTCAGATCTCTACTCAAAACTTTCAAAAACACTTTTAATGTTTAATAGTTTTTAACTTATGTCTCTCTCTTTTTTTGTGCTTTCCATATAAAGCGACTTTGAGTTCATACAAAGCGCTAAATAAATATATTTATATTTCATTCTGACATGAGTTCGTCCACACTGTGTGAACACCTTAAAGAAGCTCAAGCATTTAAATATATCATACAGTGTAAAACCTCAGTAAAAAGAGACTAACGAGGTTTCCACCGAGAAAGAGAAAAAAAGACCCACTGAGCTGCTGAAAACATGAACATGCACATGTATAGTGTATACACCGCTGCACACATTTATCTACCATCAGTTTAATGTACGACACGGGATAAAAGATCAGACCGTCTCATAGCAACCTCTCGTCAACCCCGGTTTCTATAAGACTGTATATGAAAGGTCTGGCACAGGATAGAGAAAAACCCATGAATCATGAAACATGCAATATATTGTTTCTTTCAGCACTGTGTGGTAACTGGTATGTTGGTGGTGAATAACTGGTGTAGAATATGAGAGCATAGGTTATATCTACAGCACATTTTGTACATCCCACAAACATTTCTACCCAGTAATGAACTGATGTGCAACATCATTACAAAAAGTAAACACACTGGTAGTACATTCTGTCTTTAAAACAACAAATATTGCATTTTTAATTTCAGCATATTCAGCAAATCAGAAGCCAGTGTCTTACGTTTCAGGGGTAGATCAAGTATCGAATCCTTCAACTCCCACATACGTGCTCTGTCTTGACAAAATCTGCTCTCTGCATGGTGTAGTTTCAGTGAAGGAGCCTCTAGAACACAGAAATTGATTAATACATTAGAGGATTAATGAGGAAATACAAAAGAGAAAACAAACACAGTCTCTTGAGCGTGACATAATGGGCTCTTTAAAACAACAAGGCCGCCCTTCAGTGTGTTGATACTAAGAGGACAAGAGCTCTTCACTAACACAGTTTATAAATGACCCATTGTCACGGAAGAATAGATCTTCATTTTCCTTATAATACAAAGAAATTAAAATATAGTACACGTTAGCCGACAGCTGCTACTCATCCTATCTTTTATTCATGATCTTTAAATAATTGGTACAATGGCGTTTCTTTCAGAGTTTCACATATTACATATTCAACAGCAATATATGAATACAAGACAGAAAGATATTAGATATTATAAGAGTCCCGGAGATGAAAGTTCACATAAATATCACTATATGAAAAGGCTGCGGAATATTCTATTCTCACTGATAAGGATTTCACTGTCAAAAAAAGCCCTAATTTGAAACTAATATTATCCCACGATAATGGCACATTATTCAAACGGTCTGAAATGTAAAGCTACACATTTAAATCAAACATAGCAATATGACACTTATATATAGATACACTATGACAAGTAATAGTCATGCATTCACATTTTTTTCCCCAGCAAAATGGAACAAAACATTCAGACATTACCATACTGTGGTTATTTTCTGCAAGTCCTCATTCAAGATTCAAAGAGTTTATTTTCATATGTACAGTAAGTAAGAAAATATGTTTCTCTGTGCAGAGTTGAAATTCCAAAGAAATAGATAAATAGTTAAAATAGATAAATATTTCAAGTTAATAATATAGCACACAATAAGGGCAGTAATGACTGGAATTGCAATAGAAAGATCTGTTATATACAATGACTTATAAGTATAGCTGTGCATGTTGTGCAAACTGAAGTAGATGAGCAGAAGAATCTTAATGTGCAAAATTATAGTAGTGGTCATGAGGTAGGTGATACATGTCCATTATTACAACTCCTATCAGTTGTTTAGGAATCTGATGGCAGTGGGAAAGAAGGAGCTTTTGAGTCATTGACTCATTGAAACGAAAGAAAATGTGCCCAATGGCAAAATTTCTTTGTGTATTTTTGTATATTCATTCCTATTTATAATATTTCTGTTAAACCTGACACCCACTTAGCAGAGGGACGTTTTGTGACTGTCCCTAAGATGTAGGCATATAATATGTTCCAGAAAACAAAGAGGTGAAATGTAATATTCAAATTTTTCTTGAGAAAATAATATTGTTACATGTTAGAGGTGAGATGAAGAAATATAAATGCCACGGTCAGAGCATCATTTCTCTTCTGTGACTCCTCTATTGTCACAAACCTTGGTATGGAATTACACAGCCTATATAATGTACAGAGATGCTGACAAGGTTGATTAATGACAGGAAGCTCACTCTACATCAGGGGTTGGCAGCTATTTTTTTTTCCAGAGGGCCACATTGATGTAAATGAAGCAAGTGAAGGGCTACAAATAAATGGTTATGAAGGTTAGGAATTTAAAATCATTAAACCCCATCTTTATATGCTGATTTTTTTTCTTATCTGTGACATTCAACATACAGTACATGTTGAATCATTTTGTTTGCTGTGGCTATTTCAAAATAAAAGTCTTCCCCTGGAATGTCATATACTACTATATGGGAGTCACCCAAGGCCTACCTCAGAGGACAGATCATTTCATATGCAGCTCATAGAAAAAGCGTCTTACAGAACTAACCCAGCAGATATCAGACATTGATGACGAATTAGCTTAGGATTTTACACCTGAATATAATTACCTATCCATAAAACAGTTACTGCTACTTAAAACAAAGCAATCATACTATGAACACAGTGAAAAGGCAGGAAAATGACTGTGTCATTAAAGCCAGACTGGCATTGGAGGAGGACCTGGGTGTTGCACTGTCTGACGAGACATGGCAATGTAATTTAAAACGCATACATACCACCTCTTTATGCATAAGACATGGCCTTACTCAATTTAAAATTGTGCATCGGTGGGCATTATTCACCTGAGAAACTGGCACCAATCCTGTGTGTCTGAGGTGTGGCCACACACCAGAACATATGACATAGGTCACTTAATAACTTCTGGGTTAGGGTCTTTGAAGTAATCTCCTCCATTTGTAACAGATCAATGAATTTTTCAGCGTCCACTCTTTGTAAAAAAAACAAACAACAACACCATACAGGAGAAAGAGGGAAAACTGGTTTGTACAATGAAATGATGACAATGAGTTATGACTGAGACCGCAAAATTATCTGTCTATCTCCAGTCTATCTGTCTATCTTAATGTTATGTAAATTCACGAAACAAGAACATAGCGCTGTGAATAACTTTCAAGATTTACTTAAATTCAACACATTACTCTCATCAGTCAGTAAAATGTATACATTTGTAGGGTTATAAAGATATTTGTTTATCCCACAGGTCAAAGTCTGTATACAAGATGCAATTACATAGGATAAACATCTGGTTTAATCATGTTATCATGACAGGGTTCGTGACTGGTGTTCTATAATAAACACCAAGAGCTGGATATGTGGAAATACAGAGACATCAAGATGTGTGGCTACCAGCAATAAGATGATTGTAGGCTGTTCTGGCAACAAAAAAGCAGTAGGCTATATTATTAATATATCTGCTGTCAGTTCTGCTGCTCATATACAGATCACTCAAAAGACAACTACATATTTTCCTTCTCTGGAACTGATTTGTTATTCCATAGCCATAAGTTTGTGCCTATCAGACTGAAACTCTATTGATTCAAACTTTATTAATTCTGTTATCAGACTTAATTTGAGCAGATTTGCTGACCCCGAGTTGTAGTTTATGTTTTGCTTTTTCATTAGTGACCTAAATTCTAGGCAAAAACATGAAGCAGTTTGTAAATGAGAGAAAACACTGGACCCATGCACTCAATTACTCTGTCTGATCAGACCTCCATGTGCTGTAATTACGGACCTAGTCTAGATATCACACATTGTCAACAAACTCCGCTGAGTAATAATAACAATTAAAATGGTGTCAATGGTTTTGGTGCAAGCAGGTGAAACAAATACAGCACAGTAGTCCTTATAGGCTCAGTGGTGTTTTTAAATACATACTAATCTTAGGTGCTGAACTTGACAATGTTGGCCTGCTGACAGGTCGCATGAGGAAAATCACAGGTGTAAATAATCTAATTTATGATGATTATATACCATTTATCTTATCCTCATTTTCAGGGCGCATTGCTTAACAAATTTATTAGACCACCTGTCATAAAAACGAGAAAACAAATATTTTAGAAAATCTTACAAAAACTTGTTATAAAATTATTATATTTATTTGGCAAATAATAAACTAAAGTGTAAACAACTATAATTTGACCTCTTAATCAAGAAATAATAATGTGCTTTACTATTTCTCTGTCAAGTCAATTTGCAATTTCATGAATAACAATAATAATTTTATTTTAGCATTAAAATACATACCAGTATGTAGAGCTTCTACATACTGGTGTATTAACCATTACAGAAACATAAAAAATAATAATTACCTGTTTGCTGGTAATTTAGGGAAGCTGTTGCTTCCGGTGGTGGTCTAATAAATCTGGTAAACACTGTACACTTTACTTTCTAGGAGAAGGGGTACTTTCTAGGAGATGTCATGGCAGGTCAACTAACTTTGGCGTGGTTCACTTCACGTCTGCATTAGAGCACAACATCACAGAGATGCACAAGCACTGTCAAATAAAATACTGGACTTACATTTAGAAGAGTCGACACACGATGTCCTGTCCCGCAGAAAGGGGACAGCGGCGCCGCCAGCGGGGCGCTAGCTGTAGAGCTAACGCTAATGCTAGTTTGCCATTCTGTCGAAATGTCGACGCTTTCTCCTCCCGAAACAACCGGTCTGTCGTCTGATACCAGGCCATATTTGCTGGAAGTCTTGTTGTGTCTGCCAATTACGCCATTATATATGCATCTTTACGTCTTTAAGTGCCTCATTTAGGATAAATGTTAGCTCCTACAAGCGTAAACCTCGCGTTACCTGATGCCAGGTTAAAGGTGAGCGAGAGCTTGTCGTCTTCTTAAATTCGAGCTGACTGACCTGAACATAAAAAGCACTGATAGAGACTTGACCGAATATCTAATGAGTTCATAAATACAAAACACAGATACTTTTTATTTTTATTTAGACATTTTATGGAGGGAGGGTGATGGCGACGGGCCAATGTTAAAGTCTTTTAACTGAACCACATTCCTGCACCAGCAGAACACGCCCATCCAATCCAAAAACCAGCAATAGCTTAATTTAAATTTAGTCAGATTTATAATTTATTTTACCCCTAACTGCTTATGGTTATTTGGCTCCCGAGTGAAATACTTTGACTGATGAACACTGCTGTTAAACATATGATCAGCTCCTGGTGGCACAGAACTACAGTCGAGTCATCTCTGGACACAACTAAAATCTAAACATTACTTTGAATAACAATCCATAACATGCACTAACAACATTATATATCATGTATCACATAAAATATCCACGTCGTCCACTAAACTTGCGAGTCTATTTATTAAAAAAACATTAACTTATTCTTTTGAAATACTGATGCACAACTTAATGCTGTCATGTCCCACTACACATTTCGCCTTAATTACCAGTTTTACAACATAGTAACATATTATTCAAGCATACGTATCACAGCTAAGAAACCAGAAAACACAACTTGTGCAACAGCAAACACAAAGAACATCTACAGGTTCCAGTGTTAACAAATACTTTTTTCAATAATGTGTAAATAACATTCAGTCAAAACAATACATTGAACCATATCAAGAAAATAAAAGGCGCACAGTTTGCCCTGAAGGAGCCAGAAACTTAAAGAAGCCTTTATCAAGAGATGCTGAAAGTACATGTGTCATCATCCTTCACTTTGAACCTCCTGGCTGTTTGGCCACTCACGTGATCCTGCTCTGTGACCGGCTCGTTGCTCTCATGGGACGAATCCTTCATCACGCTGTAATACATCGGCACGTTATACTTGGCTGCCTTCTCTTTGTTCCGCCAGTTGCACTTGCAGAGGTTTTTGAAGGCAACCCGGAACTTCTGAGACATGAGGTTATAAATGATGGGGTTAATGGCACTGTTGGTGTAGATGCACATGCGGCAGAAGAGCAGGAACCACGTGTTATGGTAGGGCGGTTCGATGAAGGAGTTGACCACCACCAGTGTCCGGTAAGGCATCCAGAGCAAGGCAAAGAGGACGACCACCACAGCCAGCATCTTTGTTATCTGATGATACAGAGATGGAGACAGAGGGGCAAGGTTTTAAAGGACAAAAGTGATGGAAGGAAGAGCATAGACATTACAGAGGTCAAGGCCATAAGTTACCTTTAAAAGGCAACCATACTTTGACCTAAATAACAGGTCGATTTTGTCAGAAAAGAATCTATGAGAACTAAAGGTTTTTCTCTATGTCAACTGTTTGGTGGTGATGAGGAAAAATTAGGTGAACACTAAAATCATGATGGGTATTGGTAAATATTTACAAAACTTGTGTTCACAGCGGCAGGAAAATGTCAAGAACCTTAGGATACACACTAACCTTTCACCAATTTTTTTCCTGGCGATTTTCCTTGTTTATTCTTTTGTAAGACTGACCAGTTGACACAGTTTAAAAAACTACAAATGAAAGAAATCATGGCTTAAATGTAAACTTTTTGTATATTGTTTACAGGGACGTTTCATAACCATAAATTATAATGCTCCAAGAGAAATAGATTTCTCCCTTTTGATGTAAACTGCATTCAGTCAGTCAGTCAGTACCTGCTTCCTTGCAGAGACTGCTCCCTTGTTGGCCTTGTTCTTGCTGCCGCTGGACTGACCCTGGTGAACCGAGCCTCCGCCAACTCTGTCAGTAAGATGTGACGGCAGAGGACTCATAAACAAAATCCTTGCGATTAGCCAGTAAAGGACTGTGGCTACAATTAGGGGGATTACATAGAATAGGGTGAAGTCCAGGAAGTAGATTGGCATGTAGAGACTCCTGGAGACACGGTAGCCACAAGTGACCACAACTCCGTTGGTATAGACGGTTTCGTCTGTGTCCACTAAGAAGAACCACATAATACAGTAGAGTGAGGTGAAGACCCAGACTCCAGCTATGATCCTCTTGGCCCGGGAAACAGTGCATAAGAACTGTGCCTTAATGGAGTGACAAATGGCAATGTAGCGTTCAATGGTAAATGCCATGATGGAGCAGGATGACACGTTGATGCCCAAGTACTGAAGATACGTTATGCACAAGCATCCTGTGTAGCCGTATATCCAGAAGGCTACAACATCGGAGATATTGGGCAACCCCGCAGCCAAGAGCACAATGAGGTCTGCGACGGCCAGGCTGACCAGGTAACAGTTGGTCGGGGTCACCATGTGTTTAGTGCGCAGTACGACCAGCACCACCATGATATTCCCTGCGATCCCAACGCCGCAGATGAGCATTGTCAAAAATATTGTGATGACCTGCTCCTCAATGCCTTTCAGAGGCATTTCAGTCTGTATGAAAGTCCGAGTGTCATCCTGAAACACGGTCGTGTTGTTCTCCATCGTGTTTGCACCTGTGGCCTCAATTCAATTGATCTCCAGTGGCATAAAACATGAATTCTAAAGGCAGGTGATTCAAAGAAAGATTGCTCAGGCACTGTGCTAACTTTATGGACGTACAGAGGAGTGGAGAAGGAAAGAAAAAAGAAAGAAAAATCAGCAACAAAATCACTAAAATCTGAAAGAAACATTAGTTAGACAGACTGCAACTATAGCTGTGTATATGATAATTCTGTAATGTGAATATATTTAATATGTTTGTAAACACTGAAAACAGTGTCACATATCAAAAACACATCACACAAATACACTCCTGCCAGAGTAACGAGATCCTCAAACAGTTGCTCCTGGACTTTCCTCGAACAAGGTGTGAAAGAGCAGCACCGACTACTAAACTTTTAATTCTCTCCTGAAAACACACCTCTTCTCCTTGGCTATAATTCAGGGCGAGCTAAAAACAACTTGTGCTGCTTTTTCCTTATTTTATTATATTATATATTTCTATATTTAAAAAATATATAAGTTTGCTCTTTGATTTGTTTCACCTGTTTCTGTCGTGTATTTACTGTGCATGTGCCGCACTGGACAACTAAGGTTGTTTTAAAAGTGCTATATAAATAAAGTTGGCATTGACATTGACCCCCCCTCCCCCCCTTCCTGGCCACACCCACAACTTACAAGATATAATACTGTAGTGAGCATACACAGAAAGAATACACACACCTGCATAAAGTTTAATAGAATATTTAAGGTATAAATATAGGCAGATTTGGGGTTTTTATAAAGTTGACTTGAAAGATAAATACATTAAACCGCATGAATGCACTGTAAGAGACAGATGTTTCAGTCAGTTCAATTGGTCAGAATGAATCCCTTATAGTCTGCAATTATAATTCATTGTATATAACAGATGTCTATTTCCTTTCTATTACATTTCTAGCTATACTGCCCTTAACTATTTATCTATTTCAAATATTTATCTTTTTCTTTTGACTTGGCATTTGTGTGGACAGCAAAGAAAGAATTTTGTTTGCTGCATCACGTCAAGAGATAGTGATGAATTTCTAGCTTGTGTTTTCCCAAGTGTCCAAAAAAACCAAACAAACAAAATCATACATGGTGAAAAATGAATACCACATTTATAGAGGGATAAGCAATTTTTAAATTCTGCATATTAAAACAAATTCTTATTGTAGAATAAATATAATAAGAGAGCAGTTACACAGATTTTATTTTAAGTTATGAAGACTAAAGTGATGAACACTTGATATCCATCTGCAAGATTCATGTGTACACTGTATTTCTCGCATCGCAGAAAACACTTAAGACCTCAATAGCATTTATCGTAGTAATAATAATACCTGCTCTCCTAGAGAAGTCCAACAAGCCTCCACACAACAAACATTATTACCGTCCTCTTTTCTGAAATAAAGACAAAAATAATTCAAATCAAGCAAATAAAATGATGAGAATAAGAAAATAAATATTAGAGAAATAAAAGAGAAAAAAAAAGGCAGCTTACCATCACTCTGACATGGTCACAGCACTCAGGTTCAATCAACCAAGAAACAACTGCTTAGTTCTTCTCCACAGCTGCTCTAGTCATCCACCTCTCTCTCTCTCTCTCTCTCTCTGTCTCTCTCTCTCTTTCTCTCTCTCCCACCTTTCTATTTTCTCGATCCACCACTCCCTGTCACATCACACTCTATTACAGTAGATCCCCACTGCAACACAAAGCCTTGTTCCGTCTTTGGAAATCAATTCCACCTCCTCATCCGAGCTCATAATATCACGCCATCCACCACTGTCGTGGCTGTGACTAAAAAGCCTGTAATTATTGAAAGGGTTGAGGAAGTAGTCTGCAATTGAACGCATCATCAACTGCAGTAACTGGTCATTTAATTGAAATGGCTCTTATTATGAAAAAGACAGGGTTTTTTTGTTCATCTAGCTGATATAATATAGTTGTTAACACTTCAGCTTGAGCAAAATTAAAAAAAAAAAATGTGTTGTGTCTTGAGGAAATGTACATCGCCAGGTTAAGAGTCGTGCTGTTCCCGTGACATCTGGGAATACTTTCACAGCTCCAGGCCATCTGACTGTGAGATGCTAAACATTATAGGTAAATGCTGACAGCTGCTTGTGATTGCTGAAAGTATTAGGTAAAACTAAAAGTCACTGAGAGAGAGAGAGAGAGAGAGAAAATGCAGTGAAAGCAGATTCTAATAAACCACTAAAGAGCTGGGAGCGCTCTCTCTTATCTGCATGTACATGACAGGCACTTGCATTTTTATATAAGAATAATTTTCCATTTTAGAGAGTGCAGTCCAGCAGACAGCCTCTAATGAAGGGATAACTTCTCAGACAAGAAAAACTCATAACAGCCTTTCTCCAGATTATTGTCTGATTGAATGGTTGCATTCTAAGTAGGACTATAAATATATATATATATATATATATATATATATATATGGAGCTATAAAATACTAAAAGCCTGCAGTTGTCCATGTCAATGGAACTTTAATATAAGTTCACATCCTGATTTTACAGCGTAGCATACACCGTTTTTTCCGACCTTGAATAGAGAAACAAAACAGCAAAATGTAAAATATTAGGGGACTATAAAATAATATGTACCTTTCAAATCCATATGATGTTTGAGCTCTGACATGCAAAAGAAAGAAATACTGAGGTGAGACTCACAGCATCAGAGAACACTCGCCCGTCAATTTATTAGGTGCACAGGACATATAATAAAGTATGAGGACAGGAGTGGAGTGTTTTGCTGCTGTAGACCGTCTGCTTCAAGGCTATGCATTCAGAGATGATCTTCTGCATACATGGGGTTTTAACAGGGGCTTACACTGTTGCCTTTCAAGTCAAATTTTATTTATATAGCGCAACATCACAAACACAATTTGCCTCAAATGGCTTTACAGCATGTGACACCTTTATATCCTTAGACACTCACATCGAGTGAGGAAAAACTCAAATACAAATCAAACCCAGGACGCACCGCAGGACATGTTTAAATAAAAATGAAATCATCACTGCTGCGCCTCAGCTGTAACTGCAACTTTTAGTCTCTTTTAATTTCCTGTTTCTCCCCTCTTTCCTTTAACTCTCTATTTAAATGTTTTTAATCATGTTTTTATATGCCTTTTATATCTTTAATGCTGATGTTGCTGCTGTATTTTTCCTTTCATCAAAACAAAGAAAATACAGAATGTGAAATGTAGAAAGTAACAGAATTTATAACAGAAGCTTATAAAGACAGATGGTTCTATCATGTCTGACCAGTCTGGTGATTCTCCTCTGACCTCTGGCATCGACAATACATTTTCTGGATATTTTCTTTAGAGATGGTTCAGCAGTCTGTCAGACACACGGTTACCATGCCACATTCAAAGTCAATTAAATCACATTTCTTCCCCAATCTGATGCTTGGTTTGAACGTGGGCAGAACCACTGGCTGATTAGATATTTGTGTTAGTAAGCATTGGAACAACCTGATATAGCGGCTGGTAAGTGTATGAATTATTTATCGTTCGTATTTCATTTTTGAATCAATTAATTTTGAGACAATCATGGTGTAGACATGCAGGAAGTCAGGAGTAAAAATAGATGATAAGGAGTTATTCTATTATTACTCTAGACTGAGGTCTTAAAATAAACTCCTGAGGGCTGTTGGGAATTTTTAAGCAGGAGGTTGTTGATATTCAAAGGACTTTTGTGATTCTTTTTTGTCAAGTTACACTAAAATAGCTAATGATGAATGATGATGTGTGCATGAAACAGATGCATCTGAGGAATTAAAGTTATCTAGGCCAATGCTGGCATCTAGTGGGGCTGCAGAGTAAAAAAACCTATCTATCTATCTATCTATCTATCTATCTATCTATCTATCTATCTATCTATCTATCTATCTAGAAATACCAAAGGTTATCTCTACTCGATAATAATGCAATTTCCTGCATAAATCTCACAGGGGCATTGCAATAACAGTGATTAAATAAGAAACAAAAAGATATAATATTTACAACTCACCAGGTAAAATCTAAGGGACACATTCACTGCAACTAAAATGTTGCATTAAGTGTTTCCTACAGCAATGACTGCACTGAAATGAACTGATCACAAATTAATTTGAATTTGTCTTGTGAATGTGAATGTGTGCACCACATTTAACCACAGTCCATTATTGTCGGGGTCATTTCCCCCAATATGGCAACTCACGACTCAGCAGTGATGTAAAGGTCAGGAGATCACTCACTCATCTTCTGCCACTTTATGAATTTAGAGTGTCAAATTTTCCTAATCCCCAAATCTGCATGTTTTTGGATTGTGGGAGGAAACCGGAGAACCTGGAAAACACACACACACACACACACACACATACGGGGAGAACATGCAAAGGCAGTAAGGAGATCGCCAGTCAATAAATATGTAGGTTCAGGAATCAAGAGTTAAGTTCATTGTATTTTAAAATAGTTTTCACTGCACAACGTGAAGACTGTGACCATTGGGTGGTGCTGCCTGACAAATCCAGGGATCACCAAAGTCACAAGGATCCATAGTCCGTGCACAACTTTGAAAAAAGTCTGTTCAGTAGCTGTGGAGACATTTCTCTGCTGGCCACCTTATGTTGGCATGGCAGGAAAAACAAACATACAAATCAATAGGTCTCATTCTCTGCAGGTTCAAAATACAACAACCTGATTATATTATAATCAATATTTTATTCTTGAATAAGATCTACTGAGTAGTGCTGCAATGTGCTGCTAAGGCCAAAAAAACTGAAATTTGAAAGTCAAACACTGCAGTGACAACTTCACCCACTGTCAACCTCTACAGAAACTGTCTCTTCCTGCTCCTTTAAATTCTGCTTTGCCTGCACTTTCTTCATCAAGTAGGCCATTCTCCTCCCCTGCTGCTCTCTGAAAAAAGATGCAGAGATTTTCCTGCGCAGCCGTCTGGCGTAGACCTCCAGGAACACCAGGGAGTAGCTCATCAGCCAGAGACAGCCCAGCAGGAGAGTGACTCCCAGGTTCGGTGCTGAAGTTGTCACGTCGCAGAGCGATGGCTCGGGGCTGAAGGTCCACTTGTAGTCCCTGTGGAAGTTTGTCAACTCTTGTGTGACGCAGTATTGTGGGATGAGACAGAGAGCGGGGGCGAACCACTGAACCTAAAAATAAAACACACACAAGAACAAATACACTGTGAGCTGGAAAAGTTAGGAAGTCAATGCTGTTTGATGGAATAAAAGCAGATGTCTTACCTTATAACTGACACTTATGCTGGCAGATGTAGGTGGAAAGTCCAGCAACAAAGGCAAAATCACATGAACTATATGATACACAATATGATCCAAAGCGACTATCAACGTGATCGCAGTGTAATATAACGTCACCACGACCAGTGATATGAAGCAGGAGGTACATTCCTGAGTTGTTATTCTACGGCAAGAGGCACTGATCTTATTTTTAGTCCGTCTTTTGCCACCGACAGGAGTCATTTCTTTCAGCAGCTCTTTGGAGAAGTGGCCATTGTCAAACTGAAGTGACGTCAGATAAGATTTCAAGTAGCACGAGGATTCAAAGATCAGCAGAGCAACAAAAATAGCAGCAAGGATCCTGTTCGACAGCAGTTTGCACTCTTTGAGCAGATTCCTGGCATAGGAGAAGTTGACTTCCATCTGTCCAATCATCTTTTTAAACCTGCCTTTAACCTCTGACACATCAATGTGAGTGAAATGGTCCAAGTTCCTCAAATTAGTGACGAAGCTCAAGTCTTCCCGTTTCACTTTGATGGTTTCTGCAACCAGGTCTTGCTTCGCCCTGTTCAAGGGTTCAGATGAGTTCAACAGAGTCTTTGTAAATCCCTCAGCGGTGCACTTCAGGATGTGGGCCACGGCGCCAACGTTCACCGTGATATTAGGGATGACGTTCAGCACCAAGATCATGACGGAGGCTGAGATGAGGAGTTTGCGGCCCTGTTTGGTGCAGACAGTGGGCAGAATCATGGTCAGCACACAGCGCAGAGGGTGACACAGGAACGAGAGCAGAAACACAGCCACGCTGTAGATGCACGCCGTCTGAACGGACGCCTCATGGTCATATCTCAGAGTCCTGAACAGCCAGTGATGAAGAAGGCCGCCAGTAATCATGGCGAGTGTGAAACAGAGGGACAGCAGAGTCAGGACGTCTCTGCCCGCAGGTGTACGCGCAGAGTAAACGTCCCAGAGATAAAGCAGCACAGATTTTAGAATCTGTCTGCGAGATCCTGTTCTGCTCCTGCTGGATTAAAGAGAAAAAAAGATACACGTTGAACAATGTTATGTCCGGGGTCATATTTTCATATTATCTGTGAGTCAGCCCATTTCTGCGTTGGTCAATTTCTCATTACTTTGCCCTTTTTTGAGCTCTGAGTTTGTATGTGTGTGTACAAGTGGACTCCCTTATATGACCTTTAGCAAGTTTCCATGGTTACAGTGATCTTCATTGACTCTGACTAGAATGTGCCACTAACTGGACAGATAAGTGTCACAGGGAGCTTTTGCAGTGGGCACACAGTCTATGATGACTGAAAATAGAGGCTTTGCTTTGCACATGTCTACTTTGGGTTCATATTCAGAGCATTGAATTCATTGCAGAAATGGGCAGATGGCGAAATGTACGTCCCATTTTTGGACATGCAGCTGGCCTTAAAGTTAGGGTGGGAGATCATTTTCTGTAGCATTTTTTTTAATGTATTACTTAAAATCCTCTTCACACCCTGATTGTAACCGATTAATTAATGCATTATCACAAAAATGAAAAATGTCAGTCAGCTGTGGAACGGACAGGCCTGTAAAAACACCATCCAATCGTATTGGACGGCCCGAACAAATTAATTAGATGATGCATCAATCAAACTGCCATCTGACCTCCCTCCCCCCTATGTGTGTGCCCCCACTTTGTGTATTAATTGCGCATTCCCAGAGACAACACCAGAAAACTAACCCTTAACAAGACAGTTGCAGCAACATCGTGGCAGAAAAGGAGCCAACGGGTGTTGGTCGCAAACGAAAGACGTTTTTTGGGAAAGCTACTGCCAAGAAAAAGGCTGATGCAGAGCGATCCTAGACCAGTGAACATTGATGCTGCATTTGAATGGTGGCGACAACTGAAAGCCCAGAAAGGGCTGCAAAGGGATGACATGGTGGCTCTGTTCCTACTGGACCGGTTGGTTAATCTTATGAGAGTATTTGTTGTTTTATCGGGATCACATTGTCATTTGTCATTTGAACAAGTATCCAAAGATGTTAGTGTCACCGAAAAGTACCCGGAAGGTGCCAAGAGTTACTGATGCTGCGCAGTGCTCATGAATCCGTGTGAAACCAACGCTCAAAGAAGAAGGCTTGGACTTTTGAGTTGAAAATGTAGTAGTATACATTACACTAACCAGTGCACTATATAGCTGACACAATATAGAGTCATCTGTAAAATGGATGTTCCATCTGTTTGAGTCTAGGCAACACAGTCTAGTTAATTGTTTTGATTTTTATAGAATGATATGGTGCGTTGAGTGATCTCCATTTCCTGCTGCCACATTTCTACGTGAGTGAACAGTACAGTGGTGTGTAATGTTTCCTTGTAGGTGGATCAGAAAAGTAAGCTTTAAAATAAATTACTTGGACACATCTCTGCTCAAACATACACATCTTCTACTCATGGTGTCATCTCTATACGAACCTAACTTATGAGCTGATATCAGTGACAAAACTACAACTAAAACAAACTACAAATGACCAACATCAAAACTGCCTCTGTCCAAAGTTTAGAAAAATAGCTTACCAGCAAATCCATAGCTCACTCATTAACATATTAAACCTCTAACACTTTAATCCTTCACAAACACTAGAGGAAGCACTCTAGATATCGCAAACCTCCACCAAGGCCACTCGGTTTCCCACAGTGTCAAAACAATCCTGAGTCTGGAGTCTGGAACCGGATCAGTACTCAAATCTAATCATTTCTTCTTTGGGCCATAATTTACATTCTCAGAAAATTTCATACAAATGTGCCTTTTGTTTTTGAGTTATACAGCTCACAAACACACTAAACCTCCTTGGTGGAAATGAACCTTATATTGACACAGTTAATGGTAAGAAATGGTCACCGCCTAGAATTGTTGTTTTATCATTAAGATATGGAAAATTTTCTTTGTACAAAAAACTTAAACTGACTTATAGCATTTTAACATAATAATACTTTTGTTACACGTGTCTGATTAACATTCACATGACATTTAGCCACCAAATTTCTACAGAATGACTTTATGACAGATACATTCATCAATAAAAAAAGGATAAAATAGGATTATTTCATACGAGTAATTGAATTTGTAGCATCCTTTCCAACTTACCTTAAAACTGTGTCTGTGATGAACTTCATTCTCTCTATGAAATGATGACATGGAGTCACAACAGAACTGGGAAGGTTTTATGAAAAAAAGGGGGAACTTGAACAGTCACAGTCAGGGTTATGTTTGCGGGTGGCCTACATGTTCCCACGTGAAAATAGAAGCACACCGCTCTTCTCCATTCATGACGCAAAATCATATGGAGAGAGGCATGATGATGCGTTCACAAACACACACACACACTCACACACACTCACAGAAATGTGACACAGGCCACAGTGACCAGAGAACATATTCAGAGTGATGTAAGTGACAGGATTTGACAGGATCAGCGCTGGTGGATGTGAAACAGCCCACCTGATGTTTTCTTTTAAATGCTTTTATTTTTTTTAATTTTGGACAATCAGTTTTATGTTGTTTTTGTATTGTCTGTAAGTTAGTAAGGTTTGTTATATTTTGACTGAATGATCGGGTTTTGGGTCAAGTTTAGGGAATGGAAGGAATAAATACTTTAATTTGGGAACTTTGGAGATTGGCAACAAAAAAAAGACACTTCATTGTCGTTTCCTGGTTGTCTGGTGTCTGGAGTTAATTTCTGGATTAAATTGACTGACTTACTCACAAACTGAGACAAAAGCTGCTGCTGTGTTCAGGCAGGAACTTTTACAAGATGGGAAGAACAAGGTTAGTCTCAGTGTTAATTAACCTTGTGGTTACCAAACGTGTTGCCTCTTTTGACTGAATAACTACAGTATAGTGAACCATATTCATTGTCCACCATGTTAGTGTTCACTGCTCACGACTGAGTGACCCACCAGTGGAATAGTGAAGTGTGAGTGATTGATGTTTGACATGCATTTAAACAAATGTAACATGCACGTGTGACTCTGTGTAAGTATGACTCAGGTTTGTGGTTGTTGATGCATTACATTTTGTTTCTCTATTGTCAGCTCACTCCTTACTGAGCTGGCGTCCGATTTGATTTTAAAAATGTGGGAGATCACAGAAAACAACAAACTTGTTTTAATCCTGAGAAAGCCCAGACTAGTTCCTGAGGACTTGGGCAGCGGGTCCCAAGGTCCAAACACTGGACTAGACGATCCAGCCAAGACGCAGGACCACACTTTTGGCGTTCAAACAACAATCAAACAATTTCAGAGAGGAGATTCCAGGAATTTTGGGATCTCACAGAAACTTGCGCGATTTAACGTGACTTCAGAATATAAACAGACATGAAGGTGGACTGCTTTCATGACTGAAGGATGGAAAACTGATCCTGGAAAAATATGTGGCTGATTGTCCAGATAGTGTTGGGGGGCGACAACGTCCTAATAAAGCAGAGTTGCATATTCTAACCAAAGGTTATTGCTACACACTGTACGCTACAATGGAAGGCACTCACATCCAAGGAATTTTATGAAGTAAAAGACACTGGAATCTTGTGTGTTTGGACATGGGGGGGTGGGGTGTCCTTGTCCTCCCCTGGCCCCAAAAAGTATGAGAACCCCTGCTATAAGTGACTGAATTAGTTGTAATCTGTTGCCTTTACTACCATTGAGTCTTTGTTCAAAGATTTAATAATATTTTTGCTGAACATGAACGAATAGTTCCCTTATTGTTTTAATCCATTTCCACAGAAACTTGTTTTCTGTCTTGTAATCACCACTGTTTTACACACACACACACATATATATATTATTTTTCATCTTTATTGAAAGTGTGTCAAGTTTTGCTGCAAAACTACATTAAAGTCTCACCAGACACAAACTGCACACATGCAGTACACAGTACACACAGATAGGATTCAGTGTAGAATCACAGTTCCAGTTATGATCAATGCAGACAACACTATAATTACATTCATTACGACTCACAAGTGATGATTCAAACTTACAGTAGCTTTAGATATGAGAGCTATAAATCTTGGTTGCCAGGTTGGGCCCACGAGTGTTATCTGATGACAGAAAACACATTTGTAATGCCAGGTGTAAGGAGGGTTGTAGAGTTTTGTAGCTATGTTTATTTTGTAACACCATGGGACCGATCGCACTGACCCAGCCGACACTGAATAACCACACAAACTCGCACAAGTTAGCCATTGTTGATCGTAAAAAATCAGTCCCCCAGACAGTTAACAACACCAAATGAGTATCGTAAGGAATTTACAACGCCGTGCTCTCGCTGGCTCTCTTTCAGAGGCCACAATATGTCAAATATGTTCAACCTGGAGTGATTTATTGTGTGTTTTATTTAGGTTTCTCTCAAAAGACAGCAGTTAACTTGCAATCTGACCACAAGTTGTTTTCCTCAATAATATATCTGTTAGAAGTAGGTATTAGCAGCAAATACACAAACCACATTTGACTAAATTACCACAACAAAGAATTTAAAATAGTAGCTGAACTGTACGAACGTGAATCACTTTGTGAAAACAATTACATACTCATTTAATACTATACAGAAAAGACAATCATTTTTGCTCATTAAAACAACAAATATCACAGATACCACTCTCATTCTTTCAGTAGAGGTCAGTCTAGTCGTACCTTTCGTATAAACAGCTCTCTGTGCAGTCACAGATATTAAAAAAAAAGAAAAGAAAAAAGTATTGTTTCTTGTTTTTGTTTGTTTATAAAACATTACCCTTTAAAACCGAACATATCGAAGATGACACATTTCTGCAAGCGCACTTTGCATTACTGTAATTATGAGGGTCAACATGTGGTTGAGAGTGGAGAGTTGGAAAAACACTTGTACATAGTTTCCTTTTCTGGACTTCTTTTGGACATTGAGACAAAGACTCTAACAAATGTTTTAAATATGAGTTATACTGTTCAAGTATAACGCGCAAAATCTGGTATTCATGTACAACTACTTTAAAATAAATTGTTAAAACACTATTTTAACATGCAGTAAATTGTAAATAATCCCCAGATATTGAAAGTTATTCTGTAAAAAAAATGGGCAAAAGCACTTACTCACAGGACATTTTCTGGCCCCTTTTATGGTTAAAATAAGCACAAAAAAAGACCAGATGGACATTTTGAGGCTTAGGTGTTAAAGAGTTAAAAAGAATTATTCTAATTAGAGCCGATAAAGGCTTAGGCTGCAGTGGAATTCTGTGGCATCGCCATCACAGCCCCTGCTCTCCACATTTTCCACAACATAATCAGTGACAGTGAAAAGATGATACCACCGAGTAACTCATTGAGCTCTTTCTGCTTATTCTGTGTGCAATAAGCGTGTAATAGATCATGACATGTGCCAGTGACAGATTTATACAGTCTGGAAACTGATCTCACACACGTATAAGTTATGTGTAAACACACAATATACATTATTATTAACTACTGTCAACAACAACAACAACAACACGACGACGTCTGAGACACTTATTAATTAATGTAGGTGACGAAAAAGACAGAACCACAGCAGTAATAAAGATGTGAAAGATACACACAGACATAGTCTGTGGAGAGAGGGGGAAGAGGTAGAGGCTCTGATCAGCTCAGGTGTTTGATTAATGCACATCCCATCTGAGGCTGCAGGTAGATTCATAACAAATAACTATCGTGGCAGGACAATGCAGCTCAAAGCTACAGTATTCACGTTTCACGTTTCCACTGCTGGTGTGTTCTGTGCGCGGTGATACTTCCCGCACATATTATTTGCCGTCAGTCCATAATTTGGGTAATTTGTCCTACGTCTACTTGCGACTCAACTCGAGAACAAAATATTCAATCTGCTGCAAAAACTCCGACAGTAGACCAATTCCATGGGAAAAAAACGACTTCTCCAGAAAAAGGAGTAATACGTTAATTTATTGTATTCAATTCATTTTCTGGGCATATTTATTCACACTTTAAATTAACTTGTATATCTACTCATAAATTCATAAGTTTTAAGTCTAATTTTCTTTATTATTACTTTCTTTATTATTGCATTTATTTTGGGGGGAATTTCTAATTATGGCAGGTTTGGTCCTCCATGCTTGAATATAAAACCTCATTAAAAAAAACTCATTAAAAAGCCATTGTATTTTGAATTTTTGTGTCCGTGCAGACATCTACAGACAGACTCTTGTCCCTGTTTAGTGTTAAATCTGTACACAGTCCTTGGGATACTCCATTTATGCTCACGCTGTGATCGGGTGAGTGGTCAGAGAGTACCATTGAGCCAAGCGACAGACGAGAGATGCACATCTGTAACAACAGCAGTGTTGTTGCCGTCGTGAGCCCACTCCGGATACGTGTTCAAGTTAAACATAGCGACACCCCACGTGTTCATGGCCAGAGCCACTGAGAGAATGCCCAGGATGTTCATGACAAAGCCAGTCTTCACCTGAGTGGACATGAGAATATGTGATGAACCACGAACTGTATGCGCCACATTAGCGTCACGTGCTGCAGTGACCTTGTCTTACCATGTCTTTGACCATGAGGTGTCCCGATGCAAAAGCGATGGAGTTGGGTGGCGTAGACACCGGCAGCATGAAGGCGTACGAACATCCAACTGTGGCAGGTATCATGAAGTACAGAGGGTTCACTGACACGCGGTTAGCCTGCAGGGACAAACAAAAAGACCAGACACTATTTAAACAGAAAAGAAAGAAAATGTAACTTGAATTGTATCTAAGAAGAAAAGCTGTGTGGATATACCAAATCTGTTAGGCTTAGCAGAAGAGAAATGAATGCTTGATACATAAGGAATCTTTCATTTGATGCATCTGTGCAGCCATGCAAATAATTAAATCCTTTAGGACAAATAGGCTTCAAACATGAACCCCCCCTTCTCCTCCAACCCACAAGAACATATTCACTGAACCTTCTATATGTCTTGTAAACGATTGTTCGAATGGATACTTTATAGTATAGACAGCATTGCAAAGTACAAAACATCCAGATAATAATTACTAACGACAGCAGTTAATGTCCAACAGCCTACAGTCTTACACACATCTATTGCAAGTGCTTAACAAAACCCACTCAGCCTTTAACCGACATGAAGAATGAGGTCAGCAACAGACCATTTTCCCTGTCCACCTTGTAAGTTTCCACTGAGCCTCACCATTCGTCTACCTACTGGCCCATGACAGTCTGTTACACATACAGAAGGTCATTGAAGCTGAACTCTCTGTGTAGCTCAAAGTTGAAAACCAGCCTCACCAGTTCAGCAATGACGGGTAAAAATATGATAATCGTGGCTGTGTTGCTGGCAAACTCAGTGAACGTGGCCAGGAAAGCAGTGATGAGCATCACAGCTGCAGCAGGAGGGACCTCGGCTAAAGGTTGGAGGTGGCCCCCGATCCAGGCGGCGAGGCCGGACTCCTGCCAAATGACACAAGTGTGGGTTAGGGGTTAAACATCATAATAAAAGCAGAGCAGATCAACAGAGAGACAACAGAAAAGGAGAGAGACCACAGATTATATTACCCAGAATTAAGAATTCAGTGTCTCTTTGCAAAACAACTGTATGATTACTACACCTGACTTTAACACTGGAGCAACAGCCTGTTAGCTTAGCATAGCATAAAGACACAATGAAAAAGCTATGTATCATAGACCGTATGATGAATGCAAAAAGAACTCTGTTTGAATGGAGGTCTATGGGAAAATAAGACCCTGCCTCATGGCACGTATGAGTGGAGACCAGTGTGACTGACAGCTGGTATTGTCCAATAGGTGCCTGGCTATGTGTGTGAACGTGTGTGAATCAAAAAATAAGATATTTTGGAAGCAGAAGATTATACATCCATTTTTACAAAGTGCTACGTATCTGCTGCTTCTGTTAACGAAAGCTACCTTTGGGTATAAATAACGTTACCTTGACCTTGACCTGCAACATTAACATGGTTCATCTGGCTTGGTAAATCTGAATAAAAAACATGTTATGGTATAGTGACTGGAAATAAACATCCTTACAGTTAAGGTAAGGTAAAGTTACAGTTCAGTTTTTTTGGTGTGAGGTTTTATAGACAGTCTGTGTCTTACATAAAGCTGACTGCACTCTGTGCTCCCTGTAGTGAGAAGCTACAGGACACAGCAAGGCAAACACTCAACAAAAACATGGCTGCCAGCAGGGACATCAGAAGAAAAAACAGATTTAAGCCACTTAACACCACCATTTAAACAGCCTAATCTGACGAGAAACTAAACTTTGTATTACTCTCCTGCACAAACATGCAGAAAATCATAGATTTTACAATATTACAACCTTGACAAACGTGAGGTAGCACGATTTATATTGTTATGAGGCTAAAATCAGCTTTTTCTGGGTTAGTTTCACAGTATGTTGACAACATGTAAGAACCTCATACAACCACAAATCAAAACCCCTGAACTAACCCTTCAGAAGATAGTTAATGTTTAAACATAGACACCAACATAGATTTATGGTAAGATAAGACAGAGCTTTGTATTTGTCAAGAAGAAAGCAAATACTTATATTTATGAAAAAGTCAATTATTATAATTATTATATTATTACATTTATTACTATGTGTGTTTACCTCACAAGCTTTGGCCATAGCGAAGCCACCTCCGAGTAAAAGAATGATATTCCAGGGAATAGAGTCCTGGGCTTTCTTCCATGATAAGAGAGGAACATATGGAGTGTTTGAAGCTGAGAAAAAATATACAGGGAAACATAATCATAATTATTCTATATCAAGTTGTGATGTTTCAGCATTTGGGAAAGTTACAGTATAGATGCATGATATATATCCTTGGAAATATTTAGGATGTGTTGTATACGTGAGACCATTTTGATACAATGCAAGATAAACATGGTTCCATTAACAACGTCTTTGACATCTTGCAAACTGGATGCACTGACAATGTTTGAACAATTTTCATTGGATTCAAAGCAATACGAATTATATGAGCTGGAGCTCTGAACAGCTTTAGTGACTCAAAATGATATTTAAGAAAGAGAAATGCATAGAAACAGTGGTACTGTTTGTTTCCTGCTCTGCAGTTTTCTATACGAGTTGGCGATAAATTTGACCTACATTTAAAGCAAAGCACTGAACCCCATTATTCCTTTTTCTGGCATGTCTCCAGTGGTTTATTTGACCAGCTGAACACTATATACACCATCGCACCCACACGTGCCTTCAATACATGCAAGACACAAGCATGCACACACACACACACAAATGCACATGCACACACGTCTGGATTCAAACACCCCTGGAGTGTGACAACATATCTTTAAGAGCTTATTCTAATCACAGAAACAGAGAAACTACTGTCCCACTCAGACTCTCTAATCTTAATTTTTCACATTCCAAAGGTTAGTTAGTTAGTTCCACAGCAACTGTGATCGAGGCACAGACGTCACGTATCAGAATCCATCACAAATATCGACGTTCCGACCGAGCTCGGAGGCTGCACGTCACACTCGGCTGGACGGTACATCTATTTTGTCCCTTTGTATGGTGAAACAATTGAAGGTGTCAAATGGAGCAGCATACGTGAAGCTGTGAGAATAAAATTAGATGTTGGGAAATGTCCTGCCATGCCAGTGGTATTTACTTTGCCTGAGTAAGAAAGACTATAACTGGTGTATAACCTGCAGCCCAGAGAAAGCTGCCCATCCAGGACCAGCGTCTCTGCTCACATACATGTGATGCATTGACGAAGAAGGACATACTTCCTGGTAAAACAAGGCATGCATGATGTGCTTGGTCTGCACTCTTGCCTTTGTTTCCTTCCTTCATTTCTTATAAATTAAAAGTATCCCTTCATAGTTGTGTATAACTGACCTTGAGGGTCAAACCACCATCTCAGAGAGGGTTTCTGTGAGGGAAAGAAGAACAATATGGACACAATGACCACACCGGTGACTGCATCCGAGACGTACCTGCAAGAAAACAACAAAAAAGGTCATTCATTGTGATCATTTATTGCATGAAAAGTGATTGCTATATCTGTCTTTCTTACCCCTTTTTGAAAAACACAGACCAGCCGGTGACAAATTTAGGATCTCGTGTGAACAGCATAACAGCAAACAACACAAAAAAGAAAGAGATGGCTCCCTCTGCAAAACTGAAAGTGAGTATACAGCGGAGAAAAGAATATCAGTGAAATGTTTTGTGATAAAAATGGACTCAATCACGGTCTATTGCATGAGATTTGAAAACATACAGGGGTCCTCACTTTATGGGCCCTAGTTTCCGGTAATCTTCCTCTATGAGAGCCCTGGCTCTGGCCTCTGCCTGGGCTCTCTCGTCATATCTCTTGAAGCACAATCTGCATAAAATGTCAACATTTTTGTGAGACACACTGCATTTAAGGAAAAAGGAAGTGAGAGAAGAGCTTTCACAGCATGTTACTGAAAAACAGGCCTTTCCTGACAGTGTTTTTTTATACTGCTGTAACTGAAAAACTACAGAAATCAACTTTTCTTAATCTGCAACAAGTACATTTGACATATTACCGTGTATTCAATCCTCCATAGAGATATGAAATCCATAACCATCCCAAAAACAGGAAGACGACCATGAGTGGGAAAGCAAATGCAAACCAAGAGCCAAAGTTGATCACGTCACAGTCTGGGAAGTAGCTGTAAAACAAAAGGGTTGTAGGCAAACAGCTCCAAAATGACCATCTCTTTGTTCAAATGCTGCGGAGATGGACGGTCACCTTTTCAGCTGTCCAATAAAGATGAGGTTGGGCGCCGTGCCTGTGAGCGTAGCAGTTCCTCCGATACTGGATGAGTATGGAATACAGATCAAGAATCCTTTCCATACATTCATCTGATACTCCGCCTCTGATCGGATCTCCTCAGCTGTCCTTCTGTCAGTCTGCTCTGTCGCATCCATCCTTATCGGGAAAAGTAAGAGGTTTCTCAGTGTTGTGCATTCATCATTTTAAAGTTCAACACTTAGTAATAATAATAGTTTCACATGCTGTGAAATTCTTCCTGAGAGTTGAAAATAAAAACATAGGTCTGCAGAGGAGGTGTGGTGAAATATAGATGCTGAAACAAAAAGGAAGTCAGAGGAAGGAAGGGAGATAGATATGGTGATGTGGATACTTTTCTCCTGGACAGGGACTCAAAACAGGAAGCTTCAGCTTCTCTCTCTCTCTCTGTCTCTCTGTCTCTCTCTCATACGTGACTGTACATAACTGTCCCTCATTTTAACCCACTGAAGCTCACTGTTACACACATCTTGTTTGTTTGTTTGTTTAATTAATTAAAAACAAAAAAGAAAGAAACAAAGCAAGTTGCATTTTTCCTGTAATACTGCTTTGATTTTCTGAGGTATTGGGTCAGAATCATTTCCCCCTTTTTTTCTAGTATTTAAGCTGAGCTAAGCAAAATAGTTGCTGACTGCATTTTCATATTTACACCAGCAAGATGGTCAAAAGTAAATGTAGGTGTGAATGTGAGTGTAGATGTGAGTGTGGATGTAGGTGTGAATGGTTGTTCATCTATGGTGGCCCCGCGATGGACTGGTGACCTGTCCAGGGTTTACCTGACCTTTTGTCCTATGTCAGTTCAGACTGTGTGAACTCATTTGACAATGATTGAACAAATTACACAAGACTGGGGGAGGGAGAGAGAGAGAGAGAGAGAGAGAGAGAGAGAGAGAGAGAGAGAGTGAAAGAGAGAGAGAGAGAGAGAGAGAGAGAGAGAAAGAGAGCAGGGTCAAAAAGCTGCAAGATGTATTTGACCCCAGATGGCTGAACGCTGTAGGACTTCCAGCTCTTCCAGGTGACCTATCAGGCACCTCAATGACCATCTTTGCTCAAACATGCCATCTCAACACTGGCACACTAATTCAGAAAGAGTTTTGTTGTTCTTACCTTTCAGTTGACAGTATTTGTTTTTCCATGGGCTCAGAGGGCAATGGATGCAACTTCACAGTACACTGACCTGAAAGAAAGTCAATCAAAGAGTCTGCGTCAGGTTCACAGGTCACAATTAAGCTTAGATAAAGTCCCAAATCTCCAAAAACTATAATATAATATGAGTTTATGAGACATTTTGAGCAACTGATATATTTAATATATGACTTTATGTCAATAAAGTGTCATTAATCAATTACCACTTGAATATTGACTAACTTTGTATCTGAGGGAAAAACTGCACAAAGTTCACACAGTAGTTTACATATTAAAAGCTTCACAAGAACCAGTTAAACATAACGCAGACATCATGTTTGCTGTCTTTTCAAGTCAAGTCAATTTTGTTTATAAAGCCCAACAGTTTGCCTCGAAGGGCTTTACAGTCTGTACAGAAAGTGACACCCGGCACATCTTTTTCAAGTAAGGACAAATAAGCAAAATGTCTAAAATTGCATATATTAATTTATCTCTAACCCCATGTTGAAGCGTATGAATGGGTGAATGACAAAACTATAGCATAAAGCAGCTTATCAAAACTAGACAAACTCTATATAAATACAGACCATGACCAATTCTTCTTAATTAATGAAGAATAATAATAATAATTCTCTGAGAGTTTATCAATTTGAGGGTCAACCCCGACAGTGCACACAGAAAATTAGCCTTATTGTTAACAGATAATAGTCAATAAGACCGTAAAAACACACAACCATACAACATACCATTTATTCCATCGCTGTCTGGGTCCTCTCTGGACTTGCACTTCTGTTTCAGGGTTTCCAGGTCTCCAAACAGACTCTCCAGGATAGCATTAGCGATGGGTAGCATCATGGCTGTCGTGGCCGTGTTGCTGAGCCACATGGACAGGAAGGCGGAAGTCGCCATCATTCCCAGAATGAGCCTGGGAAAAATAAAGTATATATATATCAGTTCGATGCATCAGCAGGATGACTGCTGACCTGCAACCCTTGCAAAGAAATATAATAAAATCATGAAAAGACCAAAAGCAACAGTGTATTCAGATTTCCCGTATCCATGAAGACTATTTTTCTGTCATTTTTAGCACATACAACCCAAACAGGAAGCTTCATCATGACTAGAGCTGTAGAATGTTGCATGAAGTCAAGTCAAATGTATTTCTATAGGATATTTAAAAACAACCAGGGTTGACCAAGTGCTTTTACAAAGTAAACACGGTATAACACATAAAAACTTAAATTAAATCAAATTAAAATAATAAAATGGTACAAATCTAGATAGAAGTGTCCAGGCGTTAAGGCCTGACTGAATTTAAATACGATACTCAACATCATAAAGGAAAGAGAGGCATTGATCCTCGAAAACAAAAACTTGTTTAGGTGTGGTCTTCTTCACTCACCAGGCAGGTTTTACTCCAACAATACTCAGGACCTTCAGAGCGATTCTGCGATGCAGACCCCACTCCTCGATCGACGAAGCCAATACCAGGCCGCTGAGGAAGAGGAAGTTGGTCTCGAGGAAATACTGAGGACACAGAGTTTTGGACGAAAGAATCCCCAGTGTTGGGAAGAGGCAGATGGGGAGCATCGCAGTGACAGCCAGAGGAAGAGCCTCTGTGCACCAAAACATCGCCATCAGCACCACCACGTAAAGACATTTTCCCTCCTAAAAGACAAGCAAAGTGAGGTTGTTAATGTCCAGTCAACTTATAAAAAAAAAGATAAATAACAATCATTGAATTGATTCACACTGAGAGGAGAAGTTACTGTAAAGATGGACATTAACCTGTGTTTGTTATCGACTGATTTTAGACACACAAGTCTGTCTGTCATTTGTATTTGTACTTATATATAATAATTATCTAATAATAACACTTAACATTATAGTACAGTAACAGCATAGCAACATGTGATAATATGTGTAAAATTGATTATTTTAATGCAAATAACTTCACCCTGGTCATTACAATGGTAATGGTGTGGTTGTACGGTGAAACTATGATAGTCATGATAAGGATAGTTTGGTGAGGAGGATTATTATGGGCTATCACTGTAATTGAAAGAGTTACCAATGTGACTCTGTCGACATCAAAGCTCAAATATTGTTAGAATTCACACTACTCACCTTTTCCGGCAGAGTGAAAAGCAAAGGCAGGAAGAGCAGAGGAGTGAGCAGGAGGATCAGCTGCTTGCGGACGCACCACAGCTTCTTGGACAGCACTGAAAGCTTCATCTCCAGGGAGAAAAAACTTTGTCGTCTCTTTGCGGGGGAAAAGGGCGCAGCAGAGTTGCGCACACAGGAGTCTGTGGCTGCGCTTTGAAGCCTCTGAGCTGAGCTCGGGGAAGATTAACTACAACACTTAAGCTACAGGTTAACTCCTCATGGGGGGACCATGAAGTTAAAGGAGACCGTCAACTTTCAGTAGAACTCTCTTGAGAGACTGACGCACACGCGCACACACGCGCGCGCGCGCAGCAGGAGTAATTTTGCGGGAGTGTTTCGTTACTGGCTACGAGTTACATTACTTTTACATTTAAGTTTGGCGTCCTAGATATTTACAGTATATATACTATAAATTAACAACTGTTTATTCGAGTATCAGTATTGGATACTGGATATTGGACAGATACAAATGTAAAATACCTTAAGATCCCAAAAAAATCCTATACAACCGCAGAAAAATCAGCAACAACATTTTAGCTGAGTCATGTTGTGGGCTGTTTATTTCTTCATTAGAAGAAAAAATTTTTTGTTATGCAGTCAGAGAATTGCGTCTGAAATGACGTGACTGTATTGGATTGATATCGGTATTGGTATTGGTATCGGTATTACTCAAGTTTGTAATATCTGTATCAAACACAAAAAAGAGGTATATTCTGTCATCCCTACTGTTTACTATAACATCACACTTATACATGACTCCAGGCACCATTTAACTGTGATATAGCCTTGTTTTTCTGTTTTATTTATTAGTATTTCCCTGTAAATGCTGTATTTAACAGTGAAAATCTTATTTGAATTCCCCTGTTGTAACCACGCCCACAGGCATTTCACAACAAAACAGTACAGTAGCTGTGATCGCAATGTCGCAATCAAAGCCAGTAAAAAATGCTGATCATGTCATTTGTTTTAAAGCCTGTGAAATCCTTGAAATTAGTTACAGTGAAAGGTTAAAAAAGAAAGCAGAAGGGGATAAAACCACATTTAAACTAAGACATAGAACAGGTGATCACACACACACACAACCAAACTGATAAAAAAAAATCTGATCTGAATTTGATAAACTTCCCCCTTCCAATGAATGCTATTACACTTTCCACAAAAGTCTTGACATTTGCATTTTTATTTAGTTTCTCTCAAGTTGGCAGGCCTAATTTAAATGCACATTTCACAGTTTCCTGTAAGCAAAGAGTGTTTGATTATTATAAACTGCTCAATTATTCCAGTCACACACTTGTTTTTTTTAGCATGTACAGTCTTCAGATTTGATATTCACTATAATTATAATCTGGCCGTGGTGTTGTTGTTGTCTGAAGTGGCCAGTAGGTGGTGATCTTTGCACATCATCGCCCCACACTCTGCTCTGCTGTACAGCTCTGGCCTCATGATCGACCTCTAATCAATATTTACAAAATCCACTGATGCTTGCAATGTTGTTTTTTGCTTTGGTCAGACTTTGTAAACCAGGGGTGAGAACTCAGTGGTAGATGAGTAGAGAGCAGTAGAGAGCATGAATACAGGGTCTGACATAGTGAGCTGCACTTTCACTCTTCACTCACAGAGGGGTTTCAGACATCAAACCAAAAAGTCTGAAAATAGCAGGAAATCCTTCATTTCTTCTTGAAATGAATTAAACTCGATTTATGGTCATTTTAAATGATGTCAGCTCAGATGTCTATCTATTTTAATGATTCTGTGGCTGTGAAAACTGATTAAAATGCTCCTTACTGTTACAAAATTGGTGCCATTCTCCTTTCACATTTGGTTTAACACAGGAACTAAATGTGCAAATGGCAGCGAGTGAAAACCACAGCAAGGCAGGAAGTTAAAGCCCCCTGCAATTTTACATTTGGCATTAAATATACAATACAATACATGTAAACAAATAAACATTACATTACAACATGCATGCATGTTATGTGTGATAAACATGAGTTCCAGATGGAACTGGATAATAAAAACAGTAAAAAAAAGTAAAACAGTCTGAAAGATATATCAAAATGAAACCCCTTCTTATTTTCTAATTGACTCGTGTATTTACATGATCTCTGCAGTGTCCGATCAAAACATTCAGCTTCACCACTGCCTTTTTCTTGAAGACCTGATACGAATAAGCTGAAATGAACGAGACAAAAACAACACACAATAAATCAGTTCAGAATTGTTCATTTTTTGGAAACCCCCACCCCCCAAAAAAAGCCCACCCACTTACAGAGGAAACAAAAATCCATAACAGTAGAAAAGCAGTTGCTGTGAGAGGAAACGGTAACTCAGAGCAGGGGTTAGGTTTACCTACAGTCTGTCCACAAACATGACTAAACGTGCACAGGATGCAGGGTTTGGAATAGATTAATAGATTGTTTTTTATATAATCAGGTAAAATGCAAGAGTTTTTTTGAACACATCCAGCATATTGAACATTTTCCCTTCTACACTATAAAATACATATGACAGAGAAATAGGGCAAAACTGAAGACATTTTTTTAATATTTTGAGAATGAAGTCGTGATATTATGAGAATAAAATTATAAAAGCATAGCTATTCAAAATGAACCAACTGATTTATTCCAATTTTTGTCTTTTCACAGAACTAAACATTTTAATTTGGAAACATTTGGTGCAGATGTTCAATTATTACTCTGACAGGAATCTGGCGTGATGATTTTACTCTGCGTTAAACAAGAGGACTAAAATAGGTCATTGTAAGGCCTGCACATCTGTGGTTAAACCACCACTTTAGAAATTCTGAATTGTCATAATTTCTGAAGAACTGACACAGATCCAATTCTCTTTCTCTCTCTCTCATTATTGAGAGCATTATTTTGGTTGTTGTTTAAGCTAAACCCATAATAATTTGCAGGGGTTATGTCAAGGGACATTGAAGGCCCCACACACAAGGGACGTGGACCTAAACCACACTAACTTTGTCTCAAATTCATAATTTATATGGATATTATTGAGCACTGTTTTGTTGCAGCGTCCTGTACAAAACTGATTGTGAAAAAGACTGTGAAAAACTGTGAACTATTCATCAGCGGAAGTTCCAGACACGTCTCTGACATCATGTTGTATTGACGCTTAAATTAGAGGTAGAGACCATTCGCTTAACAGGAAAATGTTCCCTCACATTTCAAGTGAAGTGAGAAGTAGGTTTCATATACCCATAGACTTTCATTCAAACAGAGCTGCCCCTTGGTGGCTATTCAATATGTTATTTATTTATGTGAAATAAATATTTAAATAGATAATATTATAGAAATAATTAAATAAAGATGGGCGTTAACAATGGTGAAACTCTAAGTGGAAAATATCATTGTTGTAAGTTGTCCCACAATGCAATGCAATGCAAAAACACTCTTACATTAACATTGAACAAGAAGATTATATATATATATATATATATACCACAGTCATCCTCCATCGTTGCCTTGCAGTGAGTGAGGATAACACTTTCCGTGCTGGATTCTCACCCTGAAGGTGTAACACTCCTGCATTAAAATAAAACTGGCAAGACTAATGTTCTACACAGTTTAGTGCACTTAGAGTAGTGCACTTACATTAACCAAATCATTTCCAACACTCTTCAAGTCCATAGTCCATAGAAATCCCTATTTCTATTTCATTTCATTTTGATTGTCTTTTAATAACATCACCTGCTTTATTGTATTTGTGTGGGACAGACAGTGAGGAAAGAAAATGTTAATAACAAGACAACTCCCTTGATCACACAATGCTTCCTGACATAATCAATCTAGATCTTTTTTTTTATTGTGTTAATCAAGAGGCCACTAGTAGAAGAAACTACATACCGTGCATTTATGTTCATAAAAAACATCACTGTTTTGGTCTCCCATCACAGGTTTGAGAAGAGAACTAAGACATAAGAACAGTTTTTGCTTTTTGACATCCAGATCCCTGAAATAACTTCATCAGCTTCCATAAAGAACCCTTGTTTTTGTGTTTGATCAATAAATTCAACATAATCACCTGTGTGTGAAGATGAAAAAAAGTTTATTTACCCAAATGCTGATCAGAGATAAAATGATTTTGAGGAGCCCCACTGCCACAAAGCCGATTATGGTCCACATGAGTGGCAGGTCCTGGACCTGCACGGGACATGGTTCGGTGGACGGATTTATATTCAGCACAGTTGTCACTGGTGTCACGACTGTCTTAGTCACGCACTCTGTGATTAAAAACGGAAAAAAAAGAGAGAAAATAGAAGAAATTTGTGAGATTTTCCAGTCCAAACTATAAATGTCTTAGCAAAGATAGGTGTATCTCATTGACAATGATCAACATTAAATCAAAGATTTATTTAACAAGAGATTAGGGTAAATAAAATAAAAATAAACAAATAAAAATCGTTTTATAAAGAAAAATAGAGAAAGCTTAACATTGAGGCTCGAGAGGAAAATATGTGTGTTTGAGGAGATGGATCATCTTAAAGTGTTTCCTGCTCTTTCATGTGGCTCTGCACCTTCTGTGTCTTTGCTGCAGATTTGCTGCAGAAATGAGGAAAACTCAGACATTTTATCAAAGTTTGACACATTTGTCAGATTATGGCGCTTGTAAAGCAAATGCAGATGTTCTCTTCTTCACACATTATACATGTTAGAACATGTGAACAAATGGACTGTGGAGTAAAGACTGTAAATCATTTCTCTCCAGTCTTATGTTCAGGATTTTTATTTTTATAGTATTTTTATTATTTTTATTCAGGTTTATTAGGTTTTCTCAAAAATATGGCTTGGTGATGATATTAAAACCTTTAATAAGCTTTATCAGAGGTAGTCCTTACCTCGATGCAACAACACGCAGAAAAGCTCTGTCACTTCAGTAAAAAATCCGAAACAAGTAATGAAATGAAGCAGCAAAAGAAGAACAGAAAGAAGAACAGACTCCTGTTCTGAGGCGTCAGGTGCCACTGATAGAGAGCGAGGGCAAAACTGCAGCTAAAACCAGCTCTGAGTTTGTGAACTGTATGTCGTTTTACTGCAATTTAAAATGGTGGAAGGATGTTGCTTCTCTACCATTTTTATTGCACATTTCTGTTGGTACTTGAGGGTTTACATTAATATTATATACAAACACTGATCTACTTTGGTACTTTGGTCCCGTCTGTGTACGGAGGAGAGGACAATTTTGAGGACATTTTGGCTGGTCTTCACGTTCTGTCACACCCTAGAAAGGCTTTTCTGGTTAAGACTTGATGTTAGGGTTAGAATTGGGTTTAGGTTACGGTAAAGAGCTAGGGAATGCATCGTGTCTATGAGTGTCCTCAGTTCGAATGCTTTGCAAACATCCAGTGGACACAACCCCAGTGTCTCAGAGTATGTTGCTGGATTTATCCTGATTTCAAACCTCAAGTTGGTTAGTAACACATTTTCCTGTGTGGTGACAACTGCTGTTTTTGCTTTTGATCGCAATAAACCTGGTAAACACATCAGCTAACACCCTACCCTCAGCCTCTCAGGGACTGCTTTGCTTCGGATACTAGTCACTACAAGATGAAAGATGAGAAAATGCATGCACCTCTGTGCAATTTTAGTGTCTGAGCAATTTTAATTTATGTTGTATTTAATTTTAACACAATATGGGTGTGTCAATTCTATTTATCTTAATGCAAACTAGTACTTAATATTTATCTAGTTGATATTTCATATTTTCTTGTGTTTTCTCCATTTATTACTTTTAAATCATGCTTTTATTTAGATTTCCCCTTAACTGCTTCAAATTTCTTTACTTTTTCCCCATTTCCTTGGACCAGGAATATGGAGCACATTAGTGCTGAAATCACTGCACTGGCGTCCAGTGTCCCGTATAATTGATTTTAAAACATTGCCTATTTTTGGAGCGGATCCAAATATTTTTCTGACCTCCTTCAGTTTTATGAAGCACTCAGATTAGCAGGTATTGGTCTGCTCGCGGTTTCCAGATGCAGAACAAAGCATGGAAAACTTCCTGAAAAACCAGGGTCTACTTCTGCTTTAGAATCTTTTAAATCAGATCCTAAACCTTTGTTGTATGCCTGAGATTTAGAGAATGAGCAACTCTTTTGTAATAGCTTCTACTGTATTTATTGTTGAAAGTGGGATTGATGTGTGTATTTATTTTATCTTACAATGTCTATGTATTGTTTTGTATTTTCAGTTCTGAAGTTGTTTGAATTCAAAGAGAAAGTGTCTTAATTGCAATGTCCTTTTTAATTGGTTTTCTTTAAAGCACTTTGGATTAGCACAGTGCATAAAAGCGCCATAGAAATAAAACTACTCTGCCTTTATCTGGTTTTATTATTATACTGAACTGTAGCTCAGTGACTCAGTAACAGATGCTCCAGTGATTGTTGGAATTAAAATAATAGCTTACCATGAACTGTCAGGTTGACTTCAGAATACAGATTTTCATATCCAATATTTGCCATGACGGTACAATCGTAGGTGCCCGAATCTTTCGCCGTCACGCTGAAAAGCAACAAGCTGTATTTCTCTCCAAGTTTGGCATTTCCCTTCGCCTTCACTGGCTCCCCTTTTCTTTTCCTGAGGAGGCCAAATTTCTGTTTGTCCTTGACCTGTGTGAAGAAGCCAGACAAAAAAAAGAAGCAGAAACTATTTTGACATTTTGGTGATGCAATATAATGTAAAAGAGTTCAATTGTCTTCATCACAGCTTAGATTTTGTATCATTTGCGCCAGAAATCCTAAAACAAGTCGACTGACCTTGTACCATATGACCGAGAGGAAATCCATGCTGTCAATATCGTTGTGCGGACACTTGAGTGTGACATCGTCGTTGCAGTTTGCTTCTATTCCTCTCTGACTCTGGGTTGCGTAATGCACCAACAGCAGCTGAGAACACACACATTCAGACTCCACTTTATTAAGTACACCTATCAAAAACAACAACTTTTTGTTGCCTAATACTTGTTTTCTATTATGTGTCTAAACTCTCATCTCTGTGTAAATGTTTGACAGCACAACAAAATGCTTCCTTCAAAAATGATCATAAATCAGCACATCAACAATTCTAGTTATTATGTACATGGTCTACCTAATACACTGTGTGCACAACATCAATAAACACACAGTGGATCGGATATTGTGGTCATGTGGCTGATCTTATCAGTAAAACACTGACGTAATGTTATAAGTTTCACTCTATTTGCTTGGATAAAAAAAATTCAACGTTTTCTCACCTTGATGAAGAAAATCACCTGAAGCATCTTTACATTTCCTCTGGCCCTTGAGTTAACTGTGACAACTTTTGCATTTCTCTCTTATTTGCCTCAGTTTCCTGTAAACGAATCTGAAGGTGTTTCTGGGAGGCACTGTGAACATGCCCCACCCTGTGGTGTTGGAGAACACTGCACTGAGCCATTACTTTAAAATTCTCTGTGACTCATTCCTAAAAACCCACTGATCACTTTAGAGCTTTACAGCCCCCATTTTTGGAAAACATGATTAATTTAGTTTTAGAAGTGCAGCTTAAAGAGTAAATGAAAGGGGCAATCATGCTAATATTTGCATAGAAATGCTACTTATTATTATTTCAGATCGGGGTAGAATTATATATCAGGGGGGCAACATTGGGGAGACGAGAGATAACTATACATGTATATACTTCATGTTAATAATATGTCAATATCTTATACAACCACTTAAAAAAAAGAGTATTGATTTGATATTGTTGTTGACATATTTAAATATGAGATCAACGGGAAAGTTGACCTGCAACATTTACAGAAATCTATGGCCAGAATGGAGGCTTTTTTTGAGGGTTTAAATTTACAGTAGGGTGGATTTTTTTTACTGTGTGGGGTCAGTGAGATGTTCCTCCAAGAGGCTGACATTACACACACTCACACACAGTTATGAGGCTGGCTCATCCTGTTGTTCTCATCTCAGGGAACTCCCCATTGTCTCCCTCCAAGCATATTATTTGTATGTGTCGCTCTTGTTGACAAAGGAGGTCGATATATGTTATTAATAGCAGACCGTCTTTATGGAAGAGGAAAGAGTGAGGTCTTTGGATTCCACCATCTGCATTAAACAATGCGGCGTTCAGCAGCTGCTGGCACAGTGAGCTCAACATAGAATTTTACTGATGTTACAACTGAGCATCAGTGGAAATGAGGATTCTTTTTTTTCTTAACGTCGCTTCCTATTGGACACCGGTGCCTGCAGCTGTGAGCGGTCTTTAAGATTTATGACAGGGAGTCAGCTCAGCATGAAAAATAAATGGCACATACAAAAGCATGATACTCCACATTCTTGAAATATCTCAGTTGTTGGTCAGCACAGGTGTGCTGTGTGAGACTCAAGCACCAGGGAGTTTACATTTATACATACTATGTGTTAAAACAGGGTACAGACCAAGAAAAAAAAAAAAAACTGTGTGGTATTAGACTTGTGTGTGGGACAAAAACTGCTGAAACTCAAGAGTTGTGATTCTCCGAAGGGTTTAAATGTGGGTGCAAGTGTGAGCGAGTGCACATGCATGCGTTTGAGTCCCACTCTCAGTGTTGCAGTTGAAGGGTGTTGCACGCCACAGTGAATCCCAGAGGTTGTTAGCACGCCCAGCTGCTTGTGCTGGTCTCCATGTTTCTGTCAGCGAGGTTGTTCAGCACACTCTTTAGCCTCTGATTGAGGAAATCCTCTGACTGTTTGCTCTGTAGGCTGAAATGAAACGTCCCAATAGTTCCGCCGTCCCTCCCCACAGGCCCTGTACACGGACACTTTCCCATGAAGACTCAACATGTTTACTGGGGTTTGACAGATATATAGCTTATCTTTGATGAACTACAACAATACCTTTGTTCCAGTGCCAGAGCTGATTGGTAATATTTCTGAAACAGTAATTAAAATGGTTCATTTAAAAAAAAAAAAAAAAAGATCTACGAACTACAATCTTAATCTCTAAAGAAAAAAATGTATCTTAGTTTGCTTTAGAACAAATACGATCTTTATTGTCCCACAGGAGGAAATAGTCTTTACAACACAGGAGCATTAAAACATAAACAATGAGACAAGTTAACAAATTATAAATTATATAATAATAATTTAATATTTAATTTAGTATTCACACCAAACAGAAAAAACAACTAGAGTGGGGACAGCAAGGGGCAAACATACAAACTCCAAAAAGGCCCTTGGTTGAACTAGTGCTGTGAGGCAACAGTGCTAGCCATTACATGTGGCCCTAACTGCATGTATTTGCTAATGGATGTATCATAGGTTTATAAAGTATGCTGGGATTTTAGTTTGACCACTTTTTTAACATTAATATATTGTATCAATACTAGAGGGAGACATTATTTGAACCATCCACAACAGAAGTGTCTTTTTCTTGGTGATTTTACTACAGTAAAAGGATCTAGATCAGTCTGATATAACACCATTAGCCATTAGCCAATTTCAGTGTGTTGTCAAACATACTACAGAGGATGAGGGTTTTTCTATATTCACTCAGAAGGGTGTGGTTTCATCCGACTTTGTTTTTCAAATCTGTCAATGACTGTAACTGCCTGACATGATTCCTGTCTTTGTGGTGAAATCGTGGCTGCAGAGCTGCATCACGCTGCCTGTTCAATTGTTTTTTTAAGGAAGCAGAAACACCTTCAAGTCTGCGTCTGCTGGATTCTCACCTCTGCCTCTGGGCTTTGGCAGGCTGCTGGATTTGCCCAAGCCTACAGCAGAACAGAGCCGTGTTACGACGATCTGTATTGTTCCCCTGATTTCTTCTCTGGGATTTCCTCTTACCAGCTCCACACGCCCACCCATCCTATTTACCGCACAGCTCTCCATCATCCTCCCTCTGTCTGGAGGCCTAGCCAAACTCTCTGACATGTAAAAAACAATTGTTCTTAGGCATGTTTGACGAGATAGGATCGACTCCTCAGACAGGCTTCTCTCCCCCACAGAAGCTCGAGCCGACGGTTGGGCAGACAGACTTCCTCCCACTCCTCCTCCTCTTTTGGAAAAGTCATGTTCAGTAAAATCGGAAACGAGGTTTCTGAGTCTCAAGCCACAAAAGTGACTCAGAATCATTAATTTCTTTGACGTGCAGGTGGAGCGGGGGGCCATCTCCCCAGCCGCTGAGTGTTTGAAACATGCTGAAACAGACTCTGAGAGAGCAAAAGCTATTAAAATATTACCATGTGCAGGTTTGTTTCTAACAAGAGCTCTCTGGCACGACTACAAAATCTTGCAGATAAGCACTCATGTGGGAATCAGGCCTGTGCTCCCAGATGAAGCTGAAAAAATGCTTTACATCCTGCCCCTTTCTGGATCATCTATTTTAGTGATTTTTTTTTCTCCTGTGGAGAAAGAAGAGAGGAACACGTTTGACTGAGCAGTCAATCCTGTTTGATTGGTATTTCTGTTTTTAATTCATCATCTAGGTCCCATAATGTTAATTAATCCATCACTATGAAACCTTTATACATGGATTAAAATTAAATTAGTCAATAAAAACACTGAGCTACTCAATGGGCGAGATAAAAACCACAGACGCCACATTTGACAATGTTCAGGTTTTATTGTGCAACTGGAATTTATTGTGCAAGTGCAGTCATGTTGTGTTTAATTCTGTAACATTAAAATGTGATTCTATTTGATCTGTTTTAGCATCTAATGCTAAAAATTACTGGGCTAGAAAATACTACACCAGTTGTTTTCATCTGTGTTGCCACATTTTGAGTTTTCTGCCAGTTTGAGTTTCTGTTTTATAACATGAGTGGGTGAAACTCATTTTGGATGGCCAGGTTGTCACCATTTTGACTCCCTTGTTTATGTTTAATCCGCTTACAGAGGGAACAGAGGCATTTTATTAAAAGGTCAAGTTCCTTCAAGTTCACTGTCCAGCAGCTTATGTAAGGTTGTAGTGTGTTCCATTGAGACCAAGTCCAGATTTTCCTTGAGCCAGTTCTCCAAACTGAAAGAGTTGGACTTCCTCACTGTCCAGTGAATAACTACAGTCCTCTTAGAATAGGGACAATGTCTTACCCAAACATAATTTTACTTTTTTACTCTTTCCAAAAATATTGACAAAAAGAGTGACACATTTTTCACATGTTATATTAAACATTACTTGCTATTTAGATTTTTATCTGGAAGATGGCACAGTGACTTTATGTCACTCCAATCTGGCAACACTGGTTTTGACCCAATTAATCATTTGAGCATCTGTTGCTGTGGAGGGTTGTGAATTAATTACAATTAATAGTTTTTTGCAAAAGTCTTCTTAGGTCACCATTAGGTTTGATGTTTTAATAATGCTACAATGATGATGCAGTATAATTATTTCTCAATCACATTATTGAAACACATGCTGAAAATAATGAAAACATGTACGCTGTGTTAAAATGAAAAATTCTTCAGCAAAAAAAAACACTTCTTAAACTTCTACAGGTTAAAGTGTCAAATATTTAGTGTGACCCACCCTTATACTTGAACAACCCCAACTCCTGCACTTTAAATGTCAAACCACTGTTAAATTAATGTTTTTGTTTGTAACCCGTCTACTAAATCTGTATCTTGGACAGGTCGCCCATGGAAAAGAGATTTTGATCTCAATTGTTTTTTCTATCTGGTTAAATAAAGGTTAAATGAAAATAAATAAATCAGTGGGAAACCTGAATTAATGTTACTACCTAAACCAGTGTTTGTGCTACTATAAGAAAGTATACAATTACAGTATATACTATATTAAGTAATACTACTAAAGGAGTACGACAACAATATTATCATATTGTTATATATATATATATATATATATATACAGTATATATATATATATATATATATATATATTACACATAACATATTAAATGTGTAAAGTCAGGCCAGTGTTGGTCATGTACAGTATACTGACCTGAATTTTTAACCTAGTCATTTGTATTGTGCAGGAGAAAAGAAAGGATGAAAACATTGTCTCTTTTTCTCTCTTTACTTTGCTTCATGATTTGTTTATGTGAAGTGAGGTGACAATGAAATATAACAGACAGAGAATAAAGAAGTATCAATATCAGTGTGTTGCTGGCTGCAGTTATTTTCCTTTTTTCCCCCTTTCACAAAACAACAGAGCTCAGACTATAAAGGTCATTTTTCATCTCAGGTCACAACTGACAGGAGGAGGTGGAAAAGCCGTCGAGCTTCATTTCATCTCCGCTGAAATTCTTCCTGTTGAAAATCTCTGTTGGGATTAAGAGACACGAGTGTCCGCAGAAGAGGGGAAAAACTCACCAAAGTGAAGTAGTAAAATCTCGGCAGTGGTCCCCAGGTGTGTCCTCGCCTGTCAGACATGTTAAACGGATCCACTCTGACCTTATTTGCTGTCTTTGCTTTCCCAGCACATCTCCTCTGATGCTCTGTGTCATCAATTTATCACCTGTCACCATGGAGGGCGGGTGGAAAAACTCTCCTTCCGATTTTGTTGAAAACTTGCTGTTTGGTTCGCTCACTCTGAGGAGTACCACCAGAGAGATGTACATCTGGGTCCCAGAACTGGATGATGTCAAGACTGGCGCTGACCCAAAGCCCGCCGCACAGAGAGTTCCTCAGAGAGGTCGGTGGGGCGTTGTTTTTCCTTCCTGTGCCTCCGTGACATCTTCCTGCCGGGGGGAGCCTCAGGGAGCCATTTGGGGAGGCCCGGGCCATGAGCATGAAGAACTTGGCACAGCAAATTCCAATTAGCCTGACAGTGCAGGTGGGGGAGAGAAGGGGGATGCGCAAACCCCCAGCATGCACCTTTAAATTTCTCTTTCCATACAGCCACGTGTGTCTCTGGGGAGCTCTGCTCCGTCATATTTAGGACTAGGTTTGCGGTATGATTCAGAGCGATGCTAGACAGGAACTCGGGTTCAACTGTCTGAGCCACAATCTGCCTTTTAGTGCAATCACCAAAGCGCTGTTTAGACTGAAGAAGACAAGAAGAGAAGGCTGGACTGCTTTAACTCCTCTGCATTTATGTGGAAAGTTTTCCAGTGAACGTGGTCTGAACTGGCGCTGAGTTTTGAGGAACATGACGCAAAAAAATGCATGAAAAAAACCCCAGTCAGTTCTATGAAAGTTAAAGCTGCAGTGTGTGTGTTTTGGTGATTTTTTGTTGTTGTTGTTTATGTTACCTCTGTTTGGTCTTTGTGAACAGAAATGATGTATCGTTATTTGTTTGCTGTGACAGATGGAGCAATACTATCAGACCTAACTTCTGAAGCTTTTCAGGGACACTTTGTTGCAGGGGTGTTTTCACCTGTTCGCAGTCGTTTCCCTTTACTAACACAATGTTGCCTCCATCTGGGTTTAAATAAAATGAATCACTTCCTGTGTGCAGTGTGGGAATGTCACCAGAAGGCACTGATAACAACAGAGAGAATGGTATGGAGCTGACGGGGTAAATAAGCATTGTGCATATTAAGTTTTGACAATCATTTGAATGTAATTATTCACCATATATTGATAGTAAGAACCTGAGTCTTCTGATGACTACAAGTCAACAGGGTTTCCCTTCTGTGCTCCACCATGACCTCTGACCTCTCACCCATCTCTCCCTGCCCATTGGGCCGACAGCAATGATTTATCCCCCTGACATACCAACAGCTGTGTTGGGGGCCTCCAAGCAGAGAGTGGGCTACTATTTGCCGTGACTAATCGATAACAGACTTCAAAAAAACACCAATCGTAAGATTTGGGGGAAAAAACAACGGGCAACGACACCAGAAACCCTGAACATTCTATGGCTCTGAAGGCTACATAAACAATGTATTGGCAACATTACTGGAAACAATGGAAATGTGTGTGGGTGCAATGTCTTACCATAGAGACATTTTATCCCTCTACTTAAATGATAAGGAAAATGTGCTGCATGGAAACTAGTGTAACACAGAGGAATACAATGTTTACTTGTGTTTTTAGTGGTCAAATAAAAAAAATGAGCTTCTACATATACTGCAGTGTTTTCAGATGCTTGTTCAGCAAAAGGAACAGTCATTCAACAACTCCACTGCTCAACAAAAACAGACATTTTATACTCATTTGGTACCCAGTAAAATCAGTATTGAAAGTAAGAGGTCTGTCATTTTTTTTTTTTACATGGAAAAAAAATACATTAATGTCCCTCTTTAGATGTTAAAAAGAATCAGAGGACAATATGCTTTTATTTTGATAAAATATATTTTTATTTTAAACCTTTGAAAAACAAACAAACAAACGAGCAAACGGAAGGACAAAATCTCATAAGTTTCAAATAAATGCACTGCATCTTTGAAAGGCTTATGCTTAGAGTTCTCAATCAAGTATAAATAGTTTTTTTTCTCTCTCTCTTTTTCTTCCATCACTTGATCCAGCATGTGTGCATACTGTGTGTCTTGTAAATCCAACTTTGACTCTTCCCTGAGAAAGTCTTCGATTATTTTCAGGTTGCTGATGTATCGCTGGTCTCCAGTCAGCGTCTCATTCGGAGTGGACCCAGTCCTCGCATTTTTAGACAATCTTTCCCATCCTTTATCTGGAAAGATAAAACACATGGCTCAGTTGCAGAGATTCAACAATATTTAACTTCAGTTTGGCACAAGGCCCAATTATTTTTCTTACTAGTAGAAAGACATGATTCTCTACATAGGTTAAATTAAGCTCAAATTGTAATGAGCTGGAAATGATGATGTCTCTAACGTCATGGTTTTTCACAACAGCGAATAAAAAACCATTAGCGTGACTGTGTGAATTCACAGCTTGTGTCACTGCACGTGTGCAGTGCGTAAAAAGCACTTTACGCACGCCTCCAGTAAAACTGACACGATTATAATTCAAAAAGTAATTATCTGTGTATTATGCCGAGTTATTACATTTTATGTGACATGATCAGAGAATGTATGTCCGTGAAAATACGTAGCAGTATTTACCCCTTTCCTCTGGTTGCTCAAGCAGAATGTGCAGATGCTACGCGGCTGCTTTGCTCCGCTCTCTCCTTGCATATGGACCGCGCCAAGGCACGGCTGTCCGTCCGCGCAGGCGTCTCCAATGAGGAGCACGTTAGCCAGATGTGAGATGTAGCTCGATGCCAGGCGGAGAGTTTCAATTTTGGAGAGCTTTCTGTCCACTGGCTCGGTGGGTATTAGAGTCCGGAGAGCCGAGAAGGCGGTGTTGACGCTCTGCGTCCTGCCTCTCTCCCTGGCGTTGGCGGCGATCCTCTGCTTCACCACCACCGCGGGCTCTCCCTCCAGCTGGCGTGAAATCCTCCTGCGCTTTTCGCTGGAGTCGCAGGAACTATGCTCCGAGCTCCCGTCGCTCTCGCTGCGGTTTTCGTCGTCCTCGGACATGAGAGACAAGTCCGAGTAGATCAAGTGCGTCGCCACAGGCCGCAGCATGGCAAAAGTCATCATGAAGAAAGAGCAGCAGTCCCAGCCCCAAATCCCCTGTCAGTCGGAGTATAGTCCGAAAAGAAGAAGGAAAAGCACACCACACACTCCGGGAAGTCTTTCTACATCTTAGTTTGGCACAAAAGCTGCAAATAAACCACCAGAGGGGGAAAATAAGCTTGAATGCGCTGAGCGTGTTTTCTTGAGTCAGTTTTCACTGACCATTTTAAGGATGGACCCTGAGTACCTGGTCAGCTGGGCTCTTATAGCTGGATGGGAGGAGCTGTAGCTGCACACAGTGTTACAGGAGCAGCTCAGCAACTGCTGGAAACACTCCACAGCTCTTAATAAATGCTTTCAATAAAAAGATATATGTACTTTTTTGAATAGTTGAGTAAATTATTGTAATTTATAAGTGATGAATTCATGAATAAAGTCGTAAAGCTTGAACTCACACACATGCACACAATTTTGTTTTTTATATTAAAAAAGCACAGTAACTTGGATAGATAAGTATTTATATGCAGAGCAGGAAGTAAGGGATATGGCTACATATCCTTAATCTACATCAGTGTACATGAGAAAATATTGAGCTCTCGAAGTAACACTATCATCATCAACATTAAAATACGGACTTTTCACAGGAGGCAGATTTGTTCCCAATAACATAATTTGCTCGCTCATCCTCCTCTTCTTTCTCACATATACTTCAGACACTGGTAAAGTGAAATTAGATTAAGATGGAGTGAGAGATAAGGTGACTTATTACACTTTTAAAAAGTACCACCAGAGGAAGCTTGCTTAATACTGGTGGTGCAGGTACCACAGTTGGCAGCCTTTTTGGCATGGCTGTTGATGGTCAGAGTATTTCAGAAACAGCTGATGTTCTGGGATTTTCATGTACAACCACTTCAAAAAGGTCTACAGGCGAATAGTCTGGAAAAAGAGACAATGACTCAAGAAACAACCAAAGTTTGCAGGGGTCCATGTTTGAAGGCACAACACATCCAACCAGATGGACTACAGCAGCCTGAAGACCACACCAGGTGCCACTGCTGCCACTTTATAATTAGGTGTCATGTGTACCTAATTAAGTGGCTGTTCAGTACAGCTTCTTCTTTGACAATTGTGTGGAGAGCTTAAAATTAAGGGTAGTAAATAACCTACAGGGCCTTTATAATTATATTAACCAAGTATTATAAACACAAATAGTCAAAGTGTAAATTAATCTATATCCCTAAAAGCAAACAGTACAGTATATTGGGAAGTCTCCTCTTTAAAATAAAGAGCTTGCAAATTTCATATACATTTATAAGTTATTTTACAGTTTACTGACATATTTATGGTGCTGCCACTCCCTGAAGTTTGTTTAGTATCAGTAACAGTGCAGTAAACACAGTAAAAACCAAAGTTGACTTAATTTATTGATTAAACTTCAGTTTGCTTAACATCTAAACACAAGTGGTTGTTTGTGACGGAGTAGCATCGGTGCTATGTATTGTATGTAAATTATGTTTGACCTGCAGGCTCTTGCATTTCCTATGGAAATTGCTGAGTCAAATGAAAGAATTTCTTTAATTTGAATATCTCTTTTTCAGAAAGTCTGACTGAGTATGCATTTGTATTTTACAGGTGTGCAGAGTTATACATTAGTACAATGCCACTGTTCGGTCCCCTTAATAAATCCTACTTTTGGCTGATGCTCAGGATCACAGGTCAGACAGCAGCAAGTTAAATGTGAGTAAATAAACGCTGACCAGATGATCCTGGAATGGCAAGGATTTATTTGTTTGCTGCCCCGAGTTCAAAAAAACAAAGTGGTGGAAAACAGATCATTTAGTCCCTTTAAAGTCACTTTGGCAGACACAAAGCTTCTCCAGCCGCAGCCTGCAGCACATTCGTCCACTTCAATGTTCCTCAGCTGCATCAACAGTCAGACATCAGACACCAAAACTGTCTGCTGAAGGAGCGCCGAGGTCTCACTGAGGACATGAACCGAACACAGGAAACTGCAGTGCCAAAGGCTCTGAATATCTCAATTAGCTAAAATGAGTCTCTCTCTCCAGAGATTCACCCATCATACATTTTAATTAAAAAATACAAAGAGATTTGAAAGACTCACTGACTCACTTTAATTTGTAATGATATCTGATGATCTGATGTAATACTACATTAAATGTCACTCCCTTCCCCCAATAATCACATAAAATGAAATTGCAAGTCTCACACACGCACACACACACTAATTGTGATTAGATTAGCGTCAAGGTTTGGCATTATGGATAAAGTTTTGGTTAGCGTGTCCAAATGAATGAAAAGTTCATGTTACGTGTGTTATTTTATGGAACTGTTAAACAGTTGCTTGTACAAAAGAAGTGGATCCACTTTATCCGTCAGGATGAGGTGACAGCGCGTTTGGTTTGCCACCCGTTGAGTTCAGTGATCTCTATGGAACTGTACTTCTGTCTGAACCACATAGTGAAGTGACTGACTGACAGGTTTTTATGACTGTGCTCTTATGTCTTTGTGCTCATATTCTGTTTTTTTTTGTTTTTTTGCGATTCGGAACTGATGTTTTTCAGGGCTGTGTGGACACAGAGAACCAACCGTCAACCCCAAAGTCCATCACACCTCAGCATGTGGTCCTAGACACATGGCCATGCAACATGAGTCACAACGGTCATATCATAGCACAGCAAAGCCAAACAATAATGGAGAAGTGTGCACATGCATGCCCTTTCCAGGGACAGGTCATATTCACATGAATGTCACTTATGACTGTGAGCTGTCAAATATGATCTGTACTGGATCAGAATTGAACAGTGTGCCTGGTAAAGTGAATGGAGCCTTTGATATCACAGTATACTGGATCCAATGTAAGTCTGTCGGTCTATCACTTCACCAAATGGACTGTCATGATATTTAGTGCAGACATTCATTGTCACTGCATTCAATGCCCTATTTCAATTTTTCCTTCAGTGCCCTCACAGGTCATTAAAATATCTTGTGGTATTTTTTTTTTTTTTTTTTAAAGTCTCCCACAGTGATATGTTTAAGAAACCATTATAGTCTTCTTCCATGGTAATGTGATGGAAGACAAGGCAAAGGGACAGCTGGGACAGAATGTTTGTGCGTCTCTTTATATATATCAGCATTTTGCCCCCGGTTATATATTTGTATGCAAAATCATAGAATAAAAAATAGAAAAATACTGAAAAGTTGGGTTGTGTAGAACCTTGCATGTGCTGCTTCAAGCTTCTGCTTGAAATGCAATTGCTTCTACTTTCAGATTAAAATACATTTTAAACATATCAAACATTTCTGAATGTATATAAGGTCACTCTGATCCAAAACTACATGAGGGTTTAAAGAAAGACAAGACCCTTCACAAGTTGAAGGCCCACTGCTATTATACAGTACACATGTGTACTCTGACAGAGTTACACAGAAATGGAGGTTTATGTACAACGTCTCTGTGGTGGTGAGGTCAGAGGGTGACTACAGCCGTGCAAATCTGGCCCAAATTACACGCCTGCAACCTCCAGTAGTCTGAGGGAATTCCGGATAGAAAGCTGTGAGAAGCCCTTGTCGACTTGAACGCCTAGAACTTAACTCTTTCAAGAGGATTTGGCTGTAATGCCTCCCCGAGTGGAACAAATGGGCGAGCTGGCTAACCAGAGATCGTTTTTCAGCGTTATTTTAAATGTACACAGACTCTTCAGGAGAGCCTTGTTCTGCCACTGGACCACTTTATTGCCCTGACAGTTGTAAGAAGACAGAGATAAAAGCAGTGTTCACCTCATTATGATGTGCCGTGATAAAACAGAATTTAATAGCAGGCCTGTAAAATTCTAAACAACTGGCAGATTTGTCTCTTTTTAATACACTCCAGTGTCCAGTAATCTAAACAAAAAAGACATGCTACAAGACCAAAGAGCTCCATAAATATGATTTCAATGTGAATTTTAAGCCAAGGGTGAGAGAACAGGTTTAGCATCACCTCTATAGCCCCACAAGGCAAAGATATAAAACTACAAATAAATGATGTTTCTCAGGTGAAAAGAGGTGCATCAAACTTAACTCAGAGTTTGAGTGTTATCTTTAAACTGTACACTTGTCCAGAAAGTTAACCAAACCTAGTATGTTGCTTTAAGTGAAAAAAGTCCCACGGACTCTTCGGGTAAAAAAGGTAAACTCTTTAGAAGTCCAGTCTGATCTACTTGAACTTTTTCAACTTCTGAATTCTTGTTTCATTTAGATTTTTCAGTCCTGAAGATTTTAAATGAAAAGTGTCCATCCATCCATCATTTCCTTCATTAAAGTTATCTGAGATAGTAAATGAAAACTGACATGGCCCACTATCCATCAATCCATCCATCTTCTACAGCTTCATCCTCCACATTATGGTTGCTGTGCCAATCTCAGCTGGCATAGGGCGATAGGCGGGGTACAACCTGAACAGATCGCCAGTCCATCACAGGGCCACATAGACACAAAGAACCATCCACTCTCACTCTCACACCTACAGTCAATTTAGAGTGTCCAATTTACCTAATCCCCAAATCTGCATGTCTTTGGACTGTGGGAGGAAACCGGAAAACCCGGAGAAATCCCACGCAAACACGGTGAGTGGCCCCCACTCCATGTGTGAAGATTAGCACAAACACTTCCTCTTCTCGGTTCCCCCCTAAATCTCCCTGATCTGTCCATATCCTCAAAGATAAAGAGCAAAGAACCACCCATGGAAACCACTCTGCGAAGCAACAGGTGCAATATATTTTTTCATGCGGGTGTTGCGTGTCAAACCCCCTTTGAGGATAAGGTTACTTCCAGACAGTGAGTGAACTACAGGAAATCTTCTCACACGCGACGACTCAGAGGAGAAAATTATAGTCTTACACGGCCGCCCTGGTAAAAGCTGCCCCGGGTCTCCCTTCCTTTCCTCGATGGCCACAAAGGGAGGCCATCAAGCAGCGCTGAGCTGTGTTGTGGAGGCACTGACATCGGAAAGGCCTCGTTTGTGCGTAATGACCTGCAATGTACAGTATGGCTACACTGCAATCCTACAGTTCCTTCCTCCAAAACAGAGGCAACAGAACATGTTGTCGGGCTTGATTTAGGAAGTAGAGCCAGTCTCAAGGGTCAGAATACAACAAATGAAGTATTATGCAATATATACTTCAGCATTTACATATTTTGTGGAACAACAAATCATAATATTAATTGTTGCTTTTTATATCCTGTAAGTGGAATGTACATGCATTGATAAAAATGCTTTAATCTATTGGGGCTTCAAAGACATCAGAGAAAGTTGGGTTTTATATGAAATTAAGACATGAATAGGCGTTTATTTTCATATTCCTCATGTTTCTGTGTGGGTTTACAGGAGGATCCTGCTCAGACACTGCAAGCAAGAAAGACTGATGATGGGCAGAAGGTGCAAGCTTGGCAACACTCAGCAGCATCTGACACAAGCCGTTGTCAGTCTGGCGTTCTCATAAACACCTGACTCCTGCTGCAAACCATCTGGTCTATAGGCTCCTCTCTATTACCTCCTCTTCTTATGCTGTCTGAAACATCACAATCAAAGTTGACTGTGCATGAACAAAGTGGTGCATGTCGCAGGGAAAGCTGGGAACCGTTTGACACCAGAAGAGCTGACATTTCACAAAGTTTGGATAAAGTAAAAAAAAAAGTACTTAAAACCATCTGATGTTGAGTTTCTAAAGTAGAGGAACGATAGATAGGACAGACAGACAGATAGATCGATTGATGCATAGATGAGAATCACCTGGCTAAACTTAAATTCATGCGATCATTAACTCGGCATTAAATTTGATTTCTTACTGAACAAAAAGTATCACACCTTTTCTATACATGTGCTACATTTTCATATAAAGCACATTTAACAACTGATCATTATTAAAGAAAACAGGCCTCTGACATCTAACATGGCTGTGAAGTTTCTCATTCATCCAGAGGCCACATGACCTAACTGTGACAAGTTACAAACCGCATCACAAACCCTTGTGTGGCAATATAAAAGTGCTGAAGCTCACCTAAATGTTTCACAATAATGTTTTTACTGGAACTACAGTGATATGCAGTCAACGTGCAGTGCAGCCTGGCAGCAGTTCACTTTACAGCCGGTCTGACCATCACTCAGTTCCTTTGCGTTTATTGCCAATTCCAGAGAACAAAATAAAACATTTTGCTTCCACCTAAGACATTAGTGCTTTAATCTCACACTTGATGAAGTTCTCTTTTTTCCCCTCCATATTTGCCACTGTTCCTCAGGCAGAAGGCACAGGGGGGACGTTGTATAGTTATTTGCATATTCATTTTTTAGTATACAGCAACTGCCAGAAATTATTATGAGAAGAAACATATTCATTTTTGTGAGGAACCAGGGCAAGATGTAAACAGGTACGTGCATACTCCCTTTTATGTTGATTGGGATATAAAAAAAGGAGAGGTGTGCAGGACTCTGCATTCGCACAGTTTTATACATCTGGATATTTCTGTGTAGGTCATTTTGTGAATACACCATCTTTTAATATGAAGGCTTTGGAGACTTATGCATGAAACTCCAGGTCACAGTGTTTAAAAGATGAAACTGGATTTCATTGAGGGTTTTTTTTAATTATTATTTTAAGAAAACACGAGCATGTCCCACTCCCGAGGGCAAACTTATAGAACAAAATTTTATTTTTTTATTAATTTGAAAAGTTACCACAAATGTGCTTTTCCACCTTGGACAAGACTGATGTGAAAACCTAACCACTCACACATATGTCCACACAGGTTTGTGCAGCTGTTCTTCTTTAGGCACTGCACTGACATTGACATAACCAGTTAACACTAACCTTAACCTAACCACAATTCAATTTGGTCTCCATCAGTACTGGTCCCGACAAGGTCAGTCTTTGTACCAGCACAGAAAACTTTGCACATACACTTCCTAAAACACGTGCATAAACAGAACAGAAAAATCGCAAGGAGATTCTCACTGAACTTGCAAGAATACTCTTATTACTGCGACATTTCACTACTAACTCTAACCATTTCCCAGCCACGCCCTATTTAACATGGCTTCTCATTTTCAAAAAATGGTTTACCTGATGAAGGTGAGTGTTCATGCCAGAAAAGGTCCTAATGAGGTAACACATACACAAGTACACACACTTCAAATCAAATTTGAATGTGATGTTCTTTAACTGAAGAGTTATGTTTCCCCCTGCTGGTAATTATATGCTTTGCAGTCACCAGCTGCAACAGAAGATTTATAAATGTCAGAGGAAAAAGAACTCTTCAAGCTGCTCCAACATCATAACAGACCTAGTGTTGGAGCTTCTGAGTAAATACTAAGGTCTGAGATGTTTGATTTGATGATCTTTTAGCCAGAGTGGTCGGCATGTTCAGCCCCTGATATGCATCGAACCTGTGACAGCCTCCAAAAGAGTAGTAATACAGTAACCGTCTACCTTTGATCCGCAGCACATCAACGGGAGGAACAGTGATTATGTCCGACGTCTCCTGGAAGGAAACAGAAACTGACAATTACCTAATACGCCAGATGAGGAGCAGAAGCAGATTGTATAAGACATTCAATACTGTAACAAAAATGTCTTATCTTTACTGATTTATATTATCATGCTGCAAAACCAAACAGTACAGCTGTATCGTATTCGGGGTAAACTAGAGTATGGGTGAGCAGCTAAACATATATGTATAAATATAGACTTTGATAAGAATATTATTTTTAGGTTGTGTATTTTTTAAGCTTCCAGGTGTGTCCTATAAGTCTAGGGTAGTAGGCTTCAATTTGGAGTGAGAGGGTCACATAATTAAAAATATTATTCCCAATTTTAGGATTACTTTTTTGCATGACTTTTTATTTAATTGTTTATTTTGGAGAGACATTTAGCAATTACAGTCCTCACCTGTGGAGCAGCCTGCCCGAGAAAACCACAACATTTTTAAAAGTAACTGTACACATTTTTTTATACGTTATTGTTAATTTTATCGCTTTACTTTTTATTTTATTGTATTTTATTTTTATAATGTGACTCTGAAGCAATTTGTATAGCTATTTTTGTGTAGAAAGTGCTACATAAATAAAGTGTGATTTGTTTTGACGATTGGTATTCGTATACAATTACCCCATAATTTTGTTTAAAAAAAAAAAAATAATAATAATTCTTCATTCGTTGGAAAACATCATCTTCCACTGAAAGTGAAATTTATTGACAGTCCCTAAATTGAAACCCTGTGAGCTCTAGTGAATATGGACTCGTCCAAGTGCCAAAAAGGTGTAATTAAGAAAAGTATTAAAGTAAATGTAAAGTTAAGTTATTTCCCACCATTTATTTAGTCAGACACATGTAGAGAAAAACAGTAACTGTTACCTTTATCGTGTTCATCAAGATTCTGGACCTTCATCGCGTCCTTTACCGGTAACCGCCGGAAGTGGGTCTAATGAGGACCTCGACGAGTGAATGACCGGTTGCCACCGGTTGTAACGTCAAATTTACCAGAACTCATGGAGGACGTGTTTCTACGTACAGACGCCAACAGTTCTCTTTTACTACTGGAGTTTTATCTATATCGTCGAGCCACAACATTTACACGCAGGTAAGAAAAGCTTCACTTCTGTGTTGCTAATTTGTTTGCAGCGCGCGTGGGTTTGAAGACGGTTTTGATTGGTCTACGCGGCTGTCAATCACTGATGAACAAACCCCCCCGCTTCTGCAGTGACCTTCATACAAATTTAGGGCTGATCGAATTTGAATAAATACCTAATTGCGATTATTTTGAAATTGCAATATGATTCGCGATATCAGAGGGAATGTTAATTTTAACACACAAACATATTGAAGGTGGTTACTGTGTGATATTTGTGCAGATCTGTGAGAAACAAAGATGTTTTCTTCAGTCTGTGGCATATGATGTGTAAAGGTCAGGACAATATTTAATCTAAAATGGTAATTTGACACACATTTTGGCTTTTAACAAATATTAGGTCTCCTGCAATTTGAAAAAAATACAGTGAACGTATTGTGATTTTGATAAAAGCTCAACTAGTTGTTCTGCCCTAATAAAAATAATACAGACTTTGGACGCTTTAAAACCCTCAATGTCTTAAACTTAATGCCAACAGTAGCTTTAGGGGCCATTCACATTCATCTTCTTTGGCCCTCACAGTAGCTGACTGCTCGGGACTATTTACACCACTGTATTTTACCGTCGGCAATAATTGAGTTAATTTGAGATCTTAATATTTTCTCAGGTGATACTTGGTATAGTCTGTGAGGCTGCAGTAACTTCAGTCACCTCAGCAGTTCCCAGGTTTTTGGTTGCTTAGTAACAGTGTTGTTATATAACCAAGTACAAATACTTACTCCACTTAAGTACAAAGTTCACATATCTGTACTTTACTTTGTTAGTAATATTTGTAGAAGCTTTTACTTTTACTGCACTACATTTCCTCTAACTATCTTTTTTACTCGTTACTACCAAATAAAATCAGTTAAGTGTCTTGTTCAAGGACATATATAGACTAACAGAGCCAGGAATTGAACCCACAACCTTCCACTTTAAGTACATTTTATATCAGAAAATTACTTTTGCTACTCAAGTACAGTAAATGTCATACCCTTTTACTGGCTAAAAGACTTTGACTAATAAGTAGTATTATAAAAAGTGACATTTTCTGGTAACATACAAGACTGCTTAGTTACAACGGATATGACAGAATCACACCCGCAGAATCTTTCTGGCCTCCTCCATGTGTCTTTCACACGTTTGTAGAAGCCGTGCGTGAATTATTCTCCCTCAATTATCCAATATTTATTACAATGCTAATTGCAAAATCAAGGATTTATTCCTCGTTATATGGTGTAGTATATCTGAGGTGTTATTGAAGCCCAATTTCTATAAATATTAATGTATAAAATAGGGCTGAATGATATGGCCAAAAAACAAGTCTTTTTTGTGTGTCATTGATGTACAATATATTTTGTTTATGGTTATTAAGGAGAATTATTGTGTGATAATTAGTGTATACATTTTGCCAAGCTGTAGTTTAACATAAAATAATGGCTTAATAATAAGAGCAAATGCAGAAAAGTCATTCACAGGCAAAAAAAGAGTCGCATTACAACCTGCTGTAAAACTACAGTGGCAGAATTTGAGAAGTAGAGTCAGTGTTAAAGCAACAACACGGAAGAAATGCATCATTCTCTGTGGTAGACTTCACATTACATGATATATTTCATCAGTTTATTCAACAGCCTGTAAACAGACTTGCAACGAGGGGTAACATGTCGACTGTTTCATGGCGTACAATTTATAAACACAGCACAAACTTTTGTCAGGTAACTTCAAGTACTAAGAGTTTCTCGTTCAAATTCACTCCAACAATTAGTGTTACAGTTGAAAAGAGTGACTACCAGTGCAGAGTCCTTTTGGTTTTTAATCGGTTTTTTTGTGTTGTCTGCTGTTGCAGGATATATATACGTCCTCCTTCAAAGTGCACTACTTGGCGATGTTCTATTTTCTGCAGTAGACTTCAAAGAAACAGCCGGGTTGCTGTGGTTACAAAAAAGAAAAAGAAAAGGACGTCTGGGCTCGCAGCTTTGCACAGGTAAGTGGAACGCTTCAAAGACCCGCTGCACTAGAGCAGAGACTGAAACTATTGTTGTTTCCTCCAACTCGCAGTGAAAGCACCTACTAATGAGACAATTAAAAATGATTTCCTGGACAGAAGAGGCAGACTACACTGTATTGGATTATTATAAAATACTTTGAACTACAATGGCAGCATCTTTTATCTTGATTAATTGGTCACACAGGGATCAGTTACAACATGAAGGAGGTGCTATATATAGTATGGAATAATTTATATGTACCAGTAGATAAGAGTGGGCAAAACGCGTTGTGTAATTAAGGTTATGCAGTGAAGATAATTTTTTTATTTTTAGCAGGGGCTTAGTGTCAAGTGATACTTTTGCAGTAACAGCAACAATCTGTTTCCACCAAAAACATCTTAGTGCTGAAGCTTACTGTACATTTTCCTTTTTTCTTTTTATATCTTGAAGAGCAATTCAACTGACAGCAGCGTGATGTAAAAACAAAACAAAAAAAAATCCAATTAGGCTGTTATATGCTGACACGGAACATGCGGCTGGCATCATGACTTAGTGATTCTGTGTGAATAAGTACAGTATAGTAAATATGTATGGTGACATATCCACCCTGGGGCATTCGCCGCTTTATGCGCCGTCAAAGTGGGGTGGCTGTTTTGCTGTCAATCAAACGCCACTTCATCGCCCGCCAAGACAAAGCAGCCGCACATGAAGAGGAGAAGAGACCCCGTCAGTCAAAGCATATAGACATGTAAATCACGCGCGGTGCTGTGGAGTCCCACTACACTCTGCGTGACCCTTCTGCTGTCACAGCAGGACTGCATTCTTGTCGCTAACATATCTCGATTACTCAGATTGAGTTAGTCACACAGGTCGCGGAGGAGCAAGTTCCCACATAATGATTTGCTGTTAATATTAGATTTCAGTTCCCCACGGGATTGTCACACTTAGAGCAGCTGGAGAAAATTACCTGCCAGGCTTCTGACAGGGAAGTGAGCTATATTTATTTATACCTTCCCCCCCCTCTTTTTTTTTTTCACACTGACATTCTTTTAAAGTGATAATTATTCTGACGGCAATTTTCAGTCCTCAGATTTAAACTCAATGATGGATGAATGTGTCTGAAATCATGACACAGTTTAGCAACAGTGGATGTTTGTGTGTGACTGATATGTTCAGTGATGTTGATCGTTCACTGGTGGCGCTCACAGCTTTATGAAATTATTTCATTTGCCTTATCTTCTTCTTCTTTATAGTGCAGCAATGGGATCTCTTTTTAATGATCTTCCTTTGCCTTGAAATGAATTTGCTCGCACACCATGAGAAAGAACAGGTGGTGCTTTTGGAGTGGGGTTATTTAGAAGTAGATACGAGGTCTTTCTTTCCATTTACACTCTCTGCTCAGTTCATTAACTTTACTCCCAATAAAAAAACAGGCAGAAAAACATTTCCATCAAAAGATAAAAAAAATAAAAGCCACGGAAACACATTAAAATTAGGTTATTTGTCTCTGAAACAATTGAAAAGACGTCATATCTGTAATTCTTGCGTCTGCCTGTGTCGTATACATGCGCTGAAAGAGGAAGCTATTTCAGGAGTGCCCTCCTTGACTTCTTTCCCCGAGTGTTGATGACAAGTTGGATATCTTAGATGCATAAAAATGCAATTCTGACATGACTTCAAAAAGAGAAGCATACGGATGAGGTGGACCCTCTGCCAACAGAGAGACGAGGAAACAGATGGGTTTTACACAAACAGCGCAAACATCAAGAACACTGAGTTAAAGAGCTTGGCAGTCTCTCTTGATGAAACATTGAGGAATGGAGGAGCTTTTAATGAGCATGTCTCCTGTGATGCAGAATGTGAAAAGACAAACCGTTAGACTCTTAAAGGGCCAGTTACCGTTGGTCAGTGCTGACCAGGCTGAACCAAAGAAGTCCCCCGTTGACGGACTTTGTTATAGCCAGGTTTTATTTCATGAAATTAAATAGTTTGGGAGCAGGATTTTCTTGTTTTTTTTCTCTCAAGTGACCTCATGGTGTCAACGTGAAGCAGCAAAGCCTGTTCATTATTGTTGAGTTACTTTTTGTTGGTGATTAGCCAACAGATGGCGCCAGATGAATGTGAAGGGTCAGAGGCAGGGCCAGCGTTGGCTGAGGGGAGTTGAATCAAGTAATGATAGTTTGTATTTACAAAGATTTAACTGCAGGACACTGAACACCTAACAGAACACTTCTTATTTATATTCAGCAACTGCATGATCATCATAATCAATGTATCTGTTAGTTATAATCAGTGGTGGAAAGTAATGAATTACATTTACTCACATTACTGTAATTGAGTAGGATTTTTTGTGTACTAAAATAACTATTTTTTTTTGTCTGTTGGCCTGAATTAAAAACCTTTGTGACCTTTGACCCATTTTGACCGATACATTGTGTTTAGATATTTTACTTTGTCAGCACTTTAATTTGTAAAGGTTTGCCTTTAATCAAAAACAATTAACGTGACATTTTTGTCACCTTGCCCTTTTTGCACGACACAAGAAAGAACCCCAACCTTGTGAAAAATGTAACTCAGTGACTTTTACACTGAGTACATTTTAAACACGTTACTTTGTTCCTTTAACAAGAGTAAATCTTTAGACCAGTACTTTTACTTCTGCAAGAGTAGAATATTTCTACTCTTGAATATTTCATTACCGTTTGGTCTGTAAAATATCGGCGAATAAAGCTCATCACGCTTTCCCTAAAACAGGAAAGCGTTAAACGGCTTGTTTTGTTTGAACAATAATACAATTCGGAGCTGTTTGTAACGATCACATTCTCAAATAATCAATGAATCATCGAAGCATTCGGATTGCTTGTTTTGTCCGTTTAGTCCTAAAACACAAATATATTCAGTTTTGGGTCAACATAAAAAAGACGAAGAAGAAGAAGAAAAACATTTAACCTGTAAAGAACTTTTTTTAATTATGTTTTGACTTTTATCTTGGCAAGAAATGGATAATTAAATTTAGAAAAAGGCAGCAACGCAATATTACAGATGCCAACTGCAATAAAACACCACCACCATTTGTCTGAGTTCTAGGCAGTTATTTCAATAGGTGTGTGTGCGTGTGTGTGTGTTACCATCTGTCTAAATCTCAGTTTACCACATCAGGCAGAAAATATTTGGTTCAGTAACTGTTACTGGGGATCTTTTGGCACTCTTTTTTTTGCTTTTGTATACCAATATAGCTGCTTCTGTCATCTCACTGATTAATCAATTGATAAATTGACTTAACCCTAAAAACGAAACGTCGTTTGCAATGTCATGTTTGAGTAATGGAAAGACACAATGGTACGCTGCAAGAATGCCTCTCCCTCTTGAACTTGTCATCTTAACCAACGGAGATAATTTGTCTGAGCAGGGTAGCAACTCAGAATGTGAATAATTACTGTTTTTCTATTAATAGCAGCGCTCACCGAACGTACGGTATGGTGTTTCTCGTCGCTTCCTACACAGCTGCAGCTGTAGTGACACTGTGACAAGTAGTCACCACATCACAAGGCAGCTATATTTCCTCTCAGACTGTCACTCAGAGCGCAGTGGAATTATCAGGTCGACATCTTTGAAGTTGCCGTGTGGCTCTCTCTCATTCTGAGAGGTTGTTTTCAATAATTTACCTGATAAGATCTGTGGGTGTGGGTGTTTTCCTTATGTTGTAGGGACCTACATCTGTTTACACAGTCACATTATCAATCAAATCCCTGTAAAGTAAATGACTACATTTTAAGGTGAAGACGTGTTTTAAAATTAGGCAGGGTTAGAATTAGGATTAGGCCAGGGACTAGGTCATGGAAACCTGTATGTGGGTGTGTTTACATGTTTTTAGTAGCCTGTGTGGACCAATTGTCATCTTTGTCAGGACATTTTGACCATTTGAGGACATTTTACACAACTTAAATGGGCTTTTTGAGGGTTAAGACTTGGTTTTAGGGTTAGGGTTAAAACCTATAGGTAAAAAAAAGAAAAGAAAACTGTTGACATTTCAATGCTGTTTATACCCAGCCTCTTATAAACTGGAGAAAAAAACGAAAGTACTTTGAAATAAAATACAGAATTATGTAGATCGTGTCCTTCTATTGTTTGTGGAAAATGAGTGGAATTAAAATGAACCCACTTTCAAATAATTGAAACAATATTTGGATTTTATCTAGTTCATACTAATACTAATAAGTATGTGGATCCAAAGACTCCAAATCACTTCCCATATTTCAAACGCAATTTTTGGGTCAGGGTTTGGGGAGAGTTTTTAATTTCACATTTGATGTAGACATTTTGTTTATTGCCTTGATCTCTTAAAAAATTGAGGCGTTGGAAAAAAAAAAAGAAATAAAAGAAAAATAAACTCTTTTTTCTTTAGAAAGGAGCCTTTGCAGAAGGGCGGAAGAGCCACATGTGGCTTTAGAGCCGCAGGTTGCAGACCCCTGGTCTAGGGAATGCATCATATCTATGCAGGTCCACACAAAGAATGCAAAACCACTGTGTGTGTGTGTAGCATGCAGGGCCATAGTTACCCATACCTGCCTCCTCATGCTGATCACTGATCATATTCAGCCTTTGTCTCTCTCTCTCTCTCATCCACACATACACAGCACACCCACGGGTCATGTAATTGGATTCCACGGGTTCCCATTTTACAGTCCATTGCCATGTAATGAAATCAGTTATTTACTTTCATCGTAAAATCAGATAAGGGACAACATCTGCCGGGGCAAAGTTTGAGGGAGTTGTGCACATGAATGTTGATGTGTGCGATCTGCAGAATCCTGCTGCATGCACAACAACAATCAGCATTTATGTGTGGACTCGTCGTGTTAAAGTAAGAGGCAGCAGCGTGTAAAAGCAGGTAAGGCAACAAAAAATATTTAGTCAAATAAAACTGTTTGCCTTTTAGCAGGCAGCAGCAACAGTGGGGGGAAAATCACTGCCTCTCTACATTCCGGAGAGGAGTGTGCAGCAAAGTGTCTTGATTCCGAGCCCATGCTCTGCCCTGTGCTCTGCCTGCTGTCTCATTATACTGCCGCTGCGCTGCTGGAGGACACTGAAGGACACAAGCGATTGAATTCAAGTGTTGTATATTCCCTGGAAACCAATCAAGAAAAGCCCCCAGAATAATAATCCCTGTCCGCTGTCATGATTCATTTTTATTTTGTTCCATATTTTTCTTCGGCTTTTGAGTCACTCAGAAAGAGTAGTTCCAGCACGAAATCAATGTTCCATTAAAATTTAATGACCAGGAAGGGCTTAATAATGGTGGTACAGATGCCTGTGCTTTTGATAAGGGCTGACTTCTCAGAGGCTGTTATTCAAGGCTACACTGGCGTTTGTCAGGTCATCTCACACGGCTCGTGTTCCGGGGGGGAAACAAAGACGCCTGGCGTTTATGTGCCTCGTCGCCGTGGAATTAAAAGTTAGTCCAATTTGACAATGAGACATGAATACACTCCCTCAGACATTGACAAAGAAAGTAACAGCTGATGGAACATTATAGCCATAAATATAATTACAGTGCTCACTGAGTTATGTTGACTGAGGGTCATTCCAAACACAAGCCAGACTCACAAATGATGCAGTGAAGGAAACAAGAGTGTTAACAGTAGATATGGCTTTGTCTTTTGATTTTGGAAAAGTGAGGACATTTTGGGAAAGTCAGGACAAAGTCATGACATTTTGGAAAAGTCAGCGTGTTTTGTCCTCACATCTTTTTCAGAGTTAAGATTTGGTTTTAGAGGGTTAGGCAGGGGTCTGCAACCTGCGGCTCTGGAGCCACATGTGGCACTTCAGGCCCTCTGCAGTGGCTCCTTGTAGCTTTGAAAACGAAACCAACATATTTTGAACACTTCTTATTTAAAGTGTTACTTGAAGTGTGTGTTACTTGAAGTGTGTGTGTGTGAAACATGGGAAGCCATTCCCGACACTTGAAGTAATGTGTACATGAAGAAGTAAACATCCCGTCCATCTTTGGAGTCACATACCTGTTTATACCAGGAAGGTTTTCTCAAGCATGAACCACATACAGTAAAATTGGATTATTTATTTTAAAGTGTGTTACTTTTAATTTCATTAATTTCTCACAAACAATGGAAGGACTAGGTCTGCGGAAGTCACTTTTTAATTATTTTTCTCTACTTCATAAGATATTGGGTATAAACAGCAATGAAATGTCAACAGTTTTCTTTTTGTAGTTCTTAAATTTTGTTTATCGTTCTTTAATATAGATAGTAGATCTGTATAAAAACCTTTACACATGTTATTATCTTTATTTTATGGGTCAAATAGGATTTGTGGCTCCAGATTTCATCCTAAAGGTTGCAGACCCCAGGGCTAAGGAATGTATTACATCGATGGAGGGTCCTCACTTTGAATGCTATACAAACTTGTGTGTGTGTGTGTGTGTGTGTTGTGAGAAAAACATGAAAAAAAAAACATTCCTTCGTATAATAAAAATCTAATTTGCTTATTTAAAAGAGAAATAAGAGAGAAAGTATGGGTTCCTTGTGCTATTGTTTTTATTAATGTTATCATCGCTATTGTTGTCATCATTATTAATTAGCAGAACAAGATAAATCAAAACACCCTTCAGTGATCATGGCTTAGGTTTCTTCAAACTCAGCTGAAACAGAGAGAGAGAAATAGAGAGACACACGGAGAGAGTGAGTGAGAGAGAGAGCGAGAGAAAGTGGAAAATCTTAATCAGTTTTTTTTTTCATTGAGGACCATATGGAAGGTTTCAAGCAGCCAACCATATGTTGAAGGCTTTTGTCATGGAAATCATACTTTTTGGCACTTTTTCATTGCACAGCCAAGCCGGGCACATAAATAAAAAAAAGAAATAATAAAAAAAACAAGAACAGAGAAATCATACAAGAACATGATCAAATCTTTGATGATACACAGAGTTTGTTGAAGGTTTTTCTGTCGGTAACTTACAACATAGCATTTTTAATCAAGACACTCCCTGATTCACATGGCCTCCTAAGACTGCAATTGGTACCTGTATTTGTCTTTCTTCTTTTTTTTTAATTAACAAAAAAAAAAGAGACAACATGGATAGAAAAAGAGCAATTAAATGTCTACATGCATTGTCATATTATTGCTGTGATGTATTTACAAATATATTTACAAAACGATCAAAGAGGAACAATGTTTCCCTGCACCTGAAACCAGACGTGTCAAATTTGAACTGCTGTTCGCCTTCTTTTCTGCAAACAGCGTTTTTCTCTTTGTAACACTGTGTCACTCTTTGACAACAAGCCTGCAGCCAATTGTTTTTAATGATCTCAGTACTTTTTATCAACTCGGTCCCCGGGTGTTACGGAGGAGAGGTACATTATGTTTCTGTTCCACAATAAAAAGTATAAAACGTATAAAAAAATAATCTATTCAGAGTGATGCTTCCTGCATTAGTGTGATAATGTACCAAAGTGTGTGTGTTAAACAGGAGACAGGTGGTTCTGAATGCAGTGATTCACTCCAACCACTATTGACAAGATAATGGTGGGACAAAGGAGAGGACGAGAGGCCCACGAGCACAGACTTGTCTTTTTCTGTTCTTTTCTCTCTCTCTTTCTCTCGTTTGTGTTATTGTGCGTGTTTTTTTTTAAGGACGAGCTCAGCATTACTGTGATCGTGTCATTGATTTGGAATATGCAAATCGCTGACGGTGCATTTGCCTGCTGGTGCTCGACCTTCCCCTTGGAGGTCGCTCGCCGACTCAATTACGCTCTCCCTATCTGCAGTCTGTCTGCAAACACCTGTTATCCTCCCACACTCCACCACCCACCGCCATTCCCACTTCAACACATCTCATCCTCGATGCGTCTGTTTAGAGGCAGTTGGGGACAAGATGAGAGCGGATGGGGGGGAGGGAAAGGAGGGGGACGCCAGGCAGGGAAAGATGATGGGGGAGTTAGAGGTTCATTACAGCGTTGTTGTTGTTGTTGTTGTTTTTGTTACAGCAGTGTTGGAAACTTTCTCTACCGATACACTTTACGTGAAGATCATTTCCGGTAGATTTCTAGTATTCTAGTTTGTCATGATTTGCTGATGCTGAGTTTTTAAACTGTAAAAAAATGTGCCCTAAATGAGAATTAATCTAAGTTCAGTCAAATCATGTTTGTCCTCAGCTGCCAGATGAGATTTTTTTATTACCTGGTTGCACTTGAAAACAAAAAAAGACAGTTAAAAAGAACAATAATAATAATTTTAATAAAGAACATTAGTAAGGAACGTCTGTGTTGCTCATAGTTACTACATCATTATTGCTTCTTCACTTTTAAAAATGTTGGTGTCTAACTCAGTTACACAACTGTGTGATTATGTAATTATTTAATGCCAAAAATTTAAGGACAAAAAAAGGGGTGGGGGGTGGGGCAAACCTCCAGCAAAAAGGAGGTGGTGGACGTTTGGGAAACAGCAAGATGGAGAGTATTTTAGAGTTTCATTTTCATTGTTTCTTTTTATTGCCCTAAATTGACTGAAAACAGGACAGCTGTGATTGTTATACATGTCAGTTGCTGTGTCAGTAAAGTTATTGCCACGAAAAAACAAAAGTAACTCTGCATTCATTTGTTTGAAGTCTTCTAGCACTGGTACTGTACATTGTTCCTCTTTAAAAAAAAAGAAAAAAAAGAAAGAAAGAAACTAAGTCCCATGGACTCTCTACAGTTTTCATGCATATAAACATTTTTCTTTGAAGATCAGCAGCATCTTACAAGGTCAGTGGATGTTCACTTTTTAAATTATAAACAATAAATAAATAAAGGACGTGATAAATAATAAAATTGGTAAGTCTTCAATAAATACACAAAATAAATAACAAAAATAAATAGATAAATAGGTCAATAAATAAAGTATTTACATGATAAATAGAATAGTATGCATCTAAACCATGGGCGGAGCTTTAAGAGACATATAAAAACGGACAAACGGAATATTTTGAATGTCACTTTGTAACTGAGGGTGTGTGTGTAGTGTGTGTCCGTACCTTCACTCTGAGATAACACTGACGGTGGCACGTGAGCACCTGGAACACTGGGTGAAGATCGCTTGTTAAGACTGGAGGACGCACCATAAAGGCAGCAGAGTTTATACAAGCCACCATGGTGGAGGAAGAACGAGAGTTTTCATTGCTATAGACAAATCAGTCGCACATGGCACTTATTAAAAACAGCAGATCATTTGGTCTGGCTCTCAGTGTTTGTGTGTACTTCAGTGTGAGACTGTCTGTTAATCTGATCAGATGTGGTGTGTGATAACCTGTTCAACAGGCCTGCTTTAATGTTTTAACATCACTGCTCTTGGAGGATTCAACTGAATGACCTATGGCCTGTTATAATGGTGTATAGCTTATTATTATTATCATTATTATTATTATTATTATTTCTTTTTTGAAAACCCACAGTTACAAAGATGCTTTTGATCAACAAGGGATAATAAGCACCAAAAAAATAAATTTAGAAAAATCAAATACAAAAATAACATCCATTGAATTGATACATTGGTGTGGAAAAAAAGGGTTTCGTCTTTTAACCTTTTTAAAATGATCTCCCCTTTTTTTGCAAATACTGTTATAGTTCACATTATCATAAAAAGTTCATGTTGGCAGTTGCAAAAGAATTCAATTCTTAGCAAATAAAAAGCAGCATAAAAATACAAGAGGTCATTTTGTCTCTAAAAAACAAAAAGAACACTGTTAGTTCTTTTTTATGTTTTTTTTTTTTTACTTTTTCATTACTGTTTGCTATAAAATATCAGGAATCTAAATATTATTACTATTGATATCAATATTATTATAGTCATTGATAAAAATTCACATGCCAGGCCTCATATATAATTGTTTGTGTAAATGTGAGTGTGTAAGGTGTGTATACATGTATATGTGTGTGTGCTTGTATTCCTGTCTTTGTGAGGACCAGAGATAAAAAGGACACAAAGGAGGAAATTTTTTGGAAAGTGAGGACATTTTTTTTTTTAAGAAATTGCAAACATTTCAGCCGTTCTTCTAAACCTCAAAGAGCAACTTGGGCATTAAGACTTGGGTTTAGCATTCAGGTTAGACATAGGATTAAGTAATGGCTTAGGGTTAAGATCGAGGTGTTGGGGCTAGATTTTATCTCTTCTCACAAAGGGTGACAAGCACAAAGGTGTGTCTGTGTGTATGTGCATACACGTATGTGAGTGTATGTGTGTGTGTTTACATGAGCTTGCGTCCATGCTAGCACATGTTGCTTAATTGTGTACAACTATCATCTACAGTCTTTATTTGGGGGGGGAAGGTTGTTTGATTGTATGTTTCTGTGGATGATTAGCTACTGTGCAGGGAAAAAATCCAGCATCTTTTTTTTTTGAAATTGTCTTTGCCATAATCATTAGAGTTTCTTCACGTAATCTCAGTGAAAATATTGCTTTCTAAAAAAAGGGAAGAAAAAAGGCATGGAGGGCAGAGTGAACAGGGTTATTAGTGATGAACCTACACGGGGGGTTCAAAATTTTGCTTCTTCCTCGCGGTTAGTTTTCTGATCCAGAGTCGTCTTCGTCGGCAGAGCCCTTGAAGCAAGCTGACTCATAGTGCTTGTTCAGGTAGGACTTGAGAGCGAAGGTCTTATTGCAGCGCTTGCATCTGTAGTGCTTGAAGGCAGAGTGTGTTTGCATGTGGGCGCGGAGGTTTGAACGGTCAGCAAAGGCTTTGCCACAGTGAGCGCAGGCAAAGGGCTTCTCCCCCGTGTGCGAGCGCATGTGACCTTGAAGAAGCCATGGCCGGCTGAAAGCCTTGCTGCACACGTCGCACTTGTGCTTGAGGTCATGGGTGAGGATGTGCATGGCCAACGCTGGCATGGACACGTAGACTTTATTACAGGTGGGACACTTGCGGGCCATCTTGCTATCCAGGCTGCGGTGCGTCTGCTTGTGTCTGCTGAGGTTGGAGGAGGTGGCGTACGTCTTGCCGCACTCGTTGCAGGAATGGCGAGCTGTGCCAGCGACCCCCCTCTCCGGAACCCCGTCGTTGGCGCTGCTGCTTCTCGAGCCTCCTCCGCGACTCTCGGTGTCTCCCTTCCGCCTCGAGCGCCCGTCAGAGATGAAGAAGGCATCCATGGTGTAACCTTCGGCCAGGGCCTCCGATTCACCACTGTAGAAGCCTCTGGCCGTCATGCCAGACTGGGGGCTGTCGGGGTGCTTCAGGTCGGGGTCGCAGTACTCCTCCCCACTGCTCACCTGGGTGTAGAGGGGGTCTGACACCGGTGATGCCAACTTGTGCTCCATCTTCTTCTCCCCCTGGTATACAGATGGTGTGATGTAATCCTGGATGTAGCCTGGTTAAAAGAGACACACACACAGACACAGTTGGCCACAGGTTGGGATGGATAAGGACACAGTGACACAGTGGTGATTACATGATCATCATGTTGGATGATTGGCCTTTGTAAAATGATGAAAGAGTGAGCACCAGCACGGAGATAATTGCATTTTTTTCCCCCCCCCAACTCACAATAGTGCAGTCATGTGCACAGTTGCATTTCAGAGGGTTGAGGTAACGGCTCATCAAAAAGTTCCTTGTGTTAGAAGTTACACATTAAATTGTTACATTGATCGTTCCTCCTTTTTAACATCTATGATATGTTGGTCCTCTGTGGCTGAGGGCTGTTTCTATGTTTGCTTAGTGACCACTGCCATTCTGATTAACTACTAACAAAATTGATTTTTTTACAAAAGGATTGTATTAGCACCTCAAACAGGTTGCTTCTTATCGAAGATATTTATCACTGTTTGGTTTTTGCTGAGAACAATTACAGCTTATGTAGCTGCTTATATCCTGTAGCTCCTTTTTTCCAAGCAGGTTTAAACATGATGCAGTGAGCAACAAGAGTGATTCCAATGTCCAACTGCACCGAGCAGGATTTCAAGAGAGAGATGATATATTTTTGTTGGCATCTTTCATGTCTCTCCTTCCTCTCATTCTGAAGCAGCTTGGTGCCAGAGGAGCTAAAAGGCTTGCTGGCAGCTAAATGCATCCACACAGAATTCAATATATTGTATATTCTTATTCTGTGACTCTCAGGAGCTGAATAAATATTAAATGCATGTTTACCTGCAGGTATGATATTGTGCAGGTTGAACATATCAGAGCAAGAATAAAATGTGGTCACATTTTCTTTCCCCGAGAGAAATATAGTGCATAAAAACAAAAAGAAGGAAAAAAAACATTCCTAAGCACTGTGTGCAGCAAGCAGTGGAAATTGGATATTGACTGCTTTTTAATGAAATTCAAAGTTTTGAACTGATCAATAGGCTATCATCTGTAAAATAGTGCAGCTGTGAGCCCAGTCGAGAGCTGGAGAAGATCAAGTGTCTGCGACACACACAATAATAGTTTATTGAGCACGGTGCACTTGCAAACTGACAATAAGAGATGTGGCGTCGTGCGCGTTTGTTTGTGAAGAGGGTCACCTGCCTACAGCAGCAATGCACTCAAGTGCCTCCCAAGAAACAGGCCATTAAGAAATCAACTGAAGTGCCCTCTTTACTCCAGCATCTCCATTCCCAAGGGTTTCTCTTCTCCCCACTTTGTCTCAGACATGACCGTGACACCCGAGGACAGGGGAAACACCAGGCCTGTGCACACATTATTATGCTGCACTGCATGGGTGCACTGTCTCAACCCACACAGATGGTGCTTGTGTGTGTGAGAGAGAGAGCACCGCTTACCTCTTTTTTTTTTTAAAAAAAAAGAAAAAAAGAAATGCTAATAATCTAGAAATATCACTTGATTATTTCTAAAAAAAATTCTTATAGTTAAATAAAACAACTTCCAATGATGTGTAGCCACAGCCACCTGTTTAACCATCACACCACAGATAATAATACAGTCATTTGCACCATGTACAACAACATCACCTTTTTTTCCTCTCCCTGAGATTTATTTTTTCAGTAAGCAGCGTTGTTTACAGTGTTTCAATTACCCAAGGTCAGACATGGAGCTCATCATTTGGGACTCTCGCTGTATCAGCCCTTTACAGCTCATAGACTCATTTCTCTAATGCAAAGCAAGCATGTAATTAATGGACCCTCTCAGCCACCCCTCTTTGTTGTTCAACAGACACTCAAGTCAAATGTCTCCACAATGGGGGGAAAGAAAATCTCCTGGCACGGCGGAAGTGCTGATGTCGGGTATTTCTGCCTCGCAGGGAATTCTTGTATTTTTACCTCTTTTTTGACTCAGCATGAAAAAGGACGGTTCTTTTGTTTAAATTAAATGCCTTTTGTCAGCATCAGTTGTAGCACCTTATCGTTCTTTTCTCCCCTTTTTTATTATTATAATGCTTATTTTTCATGCTTGTTGAACAATAGCTTCAGGAACAATAGGGGGTGACAGTAAAATGGAAATGGATTCTTTAATGATAGCATAAAAATGCAGCAGGGGAGCTCAGAGAACATCCATCACTTACTGCAAAAATATGCCTGGTAAATGTATTTATATTTATTTATTTGTCTTTATCCAGCAGCCTTGTTTAAAATAATAAACAGTGAACAGTGATAGTTCAGACACCAGTTCACTCTTCACTACAACAACAACAAAAAATGTTTATTAATCCCCCACTAATCCTAATCCATCTAAATTTCAATAGACGCTGTTATGGACACGGTTGAATAACAGGTGGGCATCATCACAACAAGCCACTGGCACTGTGAACATATCCTTACAAATCATAACAAAGACACACATATGGCCTCTCAACGTGGCCACAAAATGGAAGCAGCGAGCTTAAGGCAGACCATGAAAGTGAAGGTCGCCTCTCGGCACCGACTACAGCTTCAGTGTGACTAGTGCGCGTGTTGACCACAGTGCAGCTATGTGCCTTTCTTCGTGTTTACTGTACAGCCGCTGTCACGTGATCGGCCTTATTGCTGCCCCAAGCATTTTTTGTCTCCCTTTTTTCTCCTTCCTCCTTCACTATCCCTTCAGCTCCAGCTCCTCACCTCCCTTCCAGCTGTACTGTACAGTGTGTTGATGTCTCTAGTGGCGACGATAGGCCTGCGCGGCTGAAACTCTAACCCCTGCTAGTTTTCAAATGCCCGGAAGGAAGAGAAAGATGTAGTGGAGTGATGGGGGTGGGGATACTGTGCATGCTCCACTTGGATGGGAAGAGGGGGGCAGTGGGAGGATTGGACCGTGATGGGAACCCAAGGACAATAACAGCTAAGGACAAATGTATCATCCGATACTCATCTCTCATATCCATGAATTTTTTAGTGCACATGATGACCAGATATAGTCACTCTATGTGTGTGCAGCGAGCAATTGGCTTGGTGCAATCATACACATACGTAACTGGAACTGCTCCTGATTAGACACATGTTTTGTTGCCTATTTACATAAGCTAATCCGTGGCTGTGACCTGAATTGTGCCTGTCCTTCACTGGAGTCAAAAAACAAAAGTCTGGGAGCACGGGAGTGGGGGTGGGGTGCCTCTGGGGAGGATTAATCAGGATTCTGATGCAAAAAAAATCAGCTGGTAACGTCTCATATTCATTTACGCTCAGTGAGATTGTTAAGTAAGAAAAACTCAGCCAACACAAAAAAAACACACAATCTGTACAGAGTGTGGAAATAACGCATGCTGAAATAAGCAGTGGAGCTGTGTAACAAGCAGGAGTGCTGCTACATCTTTAACTAGAGCAGAGCAGGACTAGTGGAGGCATGTTAACTCACCATTCTCACTGAGGCGAACCCCAAGGCTGGTCACCGAGTCTGTGATGGAGCGTGCAAAAGTGAACGAGTCGTCCAGGTGGTGGTGGTGGTGATTGGAGGTGGCCACATTGGACGAAGAGAAATCATCAAGCTTGATTTTCTTTACCAAAAATGAGCGGGGCATGTTTCAATGGATAAAAACACAGAGCTGGGGAGAAAAATGCATGAGAGAAAAATGAGAGACCCTCTGAGGAAGCACACGGGCGGCGGAGTTGTCTTGAAGGTAATCCTTGCGGTTGACGTGGACGAGAAAGAGCCAGAAAACATAAAATAAGAAAGAAAATGGAAACCCAGTGGAGGCTGACGGCAATGCTGTGTGATACTCTCTGGCTCCCCCAGCTTCCCCCAAGAAAAATAAAAAAATAAAAAATAAAAGCGATCCTGTTCAGCACTGGATAGCTCCTGTGATGCAGCAGGCTTAAGGGACCAGTGAGGAAGAGAAGAGATGGAGACAGACAGGGAGAGGAGGGAGAGCGAGAGAGAGAGAGAGAGAGACTGTCAGACTAGCTGAGATCAGCAATCACGCCAGCCTTTATATGGGGCACAGGCAGTGGAAGATCAGGTGGTGCTGCGAAATGGAGCTGCTTAGCTTTAATCCATCAAATGTCCCCGGGGACACACATCAAATTACTACTGAACCGTCTGTGCATTCGCACACAGACAGAGGAGAAAGAATACAGCCAGACCCCCCCCCAACCCCCCCCCACACACACACTGCTGCTCCCCCCCTTCCCTTCCCCTCCTCTCTTCTCCCCTCTCCTCCCTCTTTCACCCCGCTTATGCTCCATGCTCGGAGGAGGAGTAAAAAAAAAGAGGAGGGCAGACAATGGAGACGTGGATGAGAGTGCACTCAGTGTCCTGTCCCCCATTGTTTTCCGATGAAGTGGCACAGTTTATGTTTGCCTTGTACAGGCACTGCCTCCCTCGTGTCATCTCTGTTACCTCACACAGCCTCACATCTTTGCATCTCTGTGACACACACACGCACAGAGGCAGAACTCTGGGAGTGTTGGTCCTTGATTTTAAAGCTGAACAGAATACCAGCAGTGAAGATGAGCGGACAGTCCAGGAAGCACTACTGTAGTGCTGCACTGCTCTGCCTCTCTCTCTCTCTCTCTCTCTCACTCTCTCTCTCCCCATTACCACTGCACAGATGTACGTCCCGCCATGCGTGGCAGTGAATTATCTGATTAATTAATTACATCTTTTTTGATTAGGGTGAAATCCAGAGTTAGACTCGTGCTGTCTAAATTGTCTCGACGTGTCTCTGCGTTTTGGTTTGTGTTTGTGTTTGTGTGATTTCATTAGCTCACTGTATGGATTTTATGCTACATTATACAGTAGATTGCAGCGTGTTTTACATTATAGCGCAACAGTTGTCAGAGTAAAACACAAGTTAAACATTGATTTAGGATAATAAAAATAAATAAATAAATAAGTAACCATGTGGCAGCGGGTTTACAAGTGGAACAGATTTTTGCACCTGTGTGATTCGACAACCGAAAACAACTTGTTTTGGTTAATTAATTAATGTCTTGCAGCACCAAACCAATGAAATTAAGTTAATTAGTTTTTTTCTAATTCTCATATTTCACTCTTATATCGGAGGAGAAAGTGCAGACATCTGTTTGGTTTGTGGCTGTTCTGGTTGCACGGCTTTAGTGTTTGAGCAGCAACGGTGGTAGCGGCGATTAAAATAGTCGTTACAGAATAAGAAAAATATACTACATTTAAAAGTCTTAAGTGATTTTTAAGATACAGTTGTGTGTAATACTGTGATAATACTGCAAGTTTGTCAATCGTTGTAGTAATTCCCAAAAACACTGTGTCACACATAATCATAAATAGGTATATTTAATGTTCAGGCATATAAAACAAATAAAAATGACAGATTCACACATTTTAGAGACAAAAAAACAACAAGACCAACAACAAGAGACAAGAAACAGAAGAAGTGTTTGCTTCATGGATATTGCTAATTGACAAAATTATTGGGTGAATTTAAAACAGGCAATGGCTGTTTTGAATAACTTGGTTAAAGGGATAGTTCAAGTTTGTTTTTAAGTCAGGATGTGGCGTATGCACATAAGAATACACTGTGAAACTAAAGTGCAGTTTTACAGTGTGTAACCATAATACTATAATTATTATTTATTTAAGATATTTCTAATCAATTACATCTTAGATATTAACAACAATTTGCTATTTTTCTTCACTTACAACAACACATTTACAACAATCAGTGCTGGAAATCACTTGTAGAGTCGCCCTCACAACCCCAAAAAGGTTCTTCAACAGTGAGGTATAAGAATGAACCCTCTCCATGTTAACCCAGCTCTTTCAATTGTGTTTGAATGTCATTAAATGTGCTATAGATTTCGCCAGATGTTCAGGGATGCCTGCTGCCCCAGGTCGCTCTCTAAATTATCCCCCCACCACCCACTTCCAGCAGCGACCCCACAGACGGGGGAAGAGTTAAATCACTGGAGTCAGGATTCACATCATATATATGTGATTGTTCCTTAAAGGACAAATTCACAATGATGTCAGCTCATGGTGTCGAAGCAAGGACGAGGAAGGTCAAGGATGGATTGCTGTCGCACATAATGAGCTGTAGTGAAGGTTTTTTGTTTATCGTCTGTGTGAAACAATATTTCACACATCGTAAATTCCAATACTTCAGTTATATTTTTTTTACTTTCAGATACAACAAACTGCAGGGCGTAAAAAAAACCAAAAACCTGTGAAATCATTCATCAGAATTTATTCCACAGAACAGGCAGGTTAAATTAGGGATGAACCTTCCCTGACTGGTATTAAACTCTTTCAGCATGGTTTCAAACGTGAGTTTGTATCATGCTGAACTACACTTCACCTCTGACAGAAGCTCTCATTATTCTGCTCTGTAAAAAGAAAAAATATATATATAAACACTGAACGTCTGCATCGGTGCAGCAAGTCTGAAGAGTAGATATTCAGGTTGTGATAGCTGGAGTGGAAAGATCATTATTTTCATTAATAAATTATCATTGAATTGCTGTTGAGCCAAAGTCACGGCTCATCTCTGAAGTAAATCACACTGTAATTAAAACAAACAAAACACAAAGTCCGTAAGGTTTCTGTTGTTTTGATTGATCTAATATACTTGTACTCGAGCTGTCATTTGCATATTGATTATTGCACCATCTGATCTCATGATGAATGGGGCATAAACTTGAAGAATGATGAGAGCAACAAGTCAGAGCCACAGGTTAGAGGTGAGTTGTGACAAAAACAAAAAAGAGACCATGCTGTGATTGAATCATGTTTCAGGTTATGTGTATCCAGCAGCAGGAACCTCATTGTTTCCACATCCTCCTCCTCCTCCTCCTCCTCCTCCTCCCATGCAGGAGCTTCGGTCCACTTATGGACCCCAGACTCCCTTTGACATGTGGTCACTGCCTCAGGACGTTACCATAGCGACTGACCCCCTCAGGCTGGAGGAAAGGTTGTTTTTTTTATACTCTACTTTTCTGTAGCGGAGGCTGCACTCTCAGATTTGGGGGGGTGGGTGGGGGTGCTGTGATACAATCAGACTCATTAACATCCTGTATGGCTCTCCAGGCTTGTGGAGATGACCCCGCCAGCCGAATGAATGAAGTCAATCTCGTTGATTTGTCCCTCCACGCTGTTCCACAGGAGACTCCTCCACAGACGGTCTGCAGAAGTTTATTATCTCTACTTACAGACAACAAGTTAAATCACTTTAGACATTTAGCTTCCTGCTAATTCAGACACCTGAAAGGAAAAAAGAATGATTAGCTTGCCCGGGGAAAAAAATGATTTAACATCTCGTAACAGGCGCTGCTTATATAAAGACACTCTGAGCTTGTTGGACTAGGTAAAGTGAAGCTAAGAGTCCATTAGGCAAAGCCATGTATAATTCACCTCACTCTTGCTTACTGGGTCACTTCAACAAGGCTTTTTTCAGCTGTTATAGTGGGGGGACTGTTGTGCTCTTTAGAGAGGCAGGAGCTGATACTTTAAACCTTAAAATGCAAAATGAATTTATTAATTGCCACAAGTATTTTTATTCCTTTATTTCACTTGTCATTTTTACAATATCTTCTGCCAACATTTGGTGCACCGTCATCTTCAAAATATCTTTTTTACACAGACACCGATCACACAAGGCCCTGTGAATAAGGCCATGAGGCAATATTTAACATTTTTCCTGTGGATTCCCAGTCCAGTCTGAATGGACCTTAACCTTAACAGCCTCCGCAGCCGTACTGTATCTAATGCCGTTTGGCAGATAGTTCAGTGTATCACTCATGCCCTATTTGGCTTGTGTCTGCCTGTTGTCCTGTATGCATTTCAGAGCGTGTGTGCATTTGTTGTCCATGGGCAACTGTTCAGTAAATAGGGCAATTAAGTGTGAAAAGCAGAAACGAGCTAGCGTTCTCCTATCTCTTTGGTGGGGGAGATAATTTATGTTAATAACATCTCTAGCGCTCAAGCTGCCCAAAAATGATAGCAGACCCTTTTGGCTTCAGAAGAATCTTTTCATCCTCTTGGAGAAAGAGAAAGAAAAAGAAAGAAAAAAAACGGGTTTCTCAACACCTTGCAAATAAGACAGCTGTGTGGCACAGAATCAATCTCTCTGCCTTTCATCTGCAGATGATAATCTCTTCTCCTTCACTGTCTTGTATAGTAGTTGTTTGTTCTTCATTTAGCCTGTGGAATACTTGAAACCTGGTTTCCCCCACGACCACCGCCCCTGGCTCCCTCTCACAATCTTGCACCCTGCATACAATCTATCATCATTTTTCCATCAAGAGTCATCACAGGAAGTCGCAGCATGTGTGAATGTATTACGGTAAATAGTGTCCTGTGCATGAATGATGCTTCTTAATAAAACTTCCAACCCGAGCTCAGTAGGCTGTTCATGTGACATAAATTCCTCGATCATAGTGAGGTGCGCAGAGGCAACGGGTGGTGGCTCTGCAGAGCAGGGGCCAAGATGGCAGTTCAATAAATAACCTCAGTGAAAGTGGGAGCAATAAACCATATGAAATCTCCACCAGCTCCCCACTATCATGCACAGCGAGGAGTTCTGGTGTCAGCCACCAAGAACAAATGTGTCACCTTCCAAGGCTAACATAATTTCTTTTGTGCACTGGCTACAAGAATGTGGGCTGCACATTTTTCTGTGTGCTGGCAAAGGTTAGATGAGAAGATCGATATCTCACCGCTGTACAGAAAATATATAAAGCCACCACCTACAACTGTGTGGTGTCATCTTTACCAATGTTTGGAGCGTAGTTGGGGTTTGTTATCAGTGGACAGGCTGGAAGTGGTAACAGTCAGAGTTATCTTACATACTAATGTTACCAGCGTTATGCTATGTACATGAATTACCTGGTTCTGTATGGAGTTGGAGAGATTGTGAACCTTCACATGCACAGTTTAATCGAGCTAAGGCCTTAGTCCGACTAAGACAGACAGTCAGACAACTTGCCGAGTCCAAGAATACATGTGGAGTAGAAAATCAATTTGTTGGCTGTGTACGTCTGACTCCGCCTCCATAGGTGGCGCTTTATCTCTCTATGGGCTAGTATGTTAACCTTTACATCACAGAAAAACAAACGAACAGTCGGGCAGTACGTTAACATGCACAGTTTAATCGAGCTAAGGTCGTAGTCCGACTAAGACAGGCAAACGAACAACTTGCAGAGTCCGAGTATACATCCGGAGGAGAAAATCAATTTATTGGCCGTGTACGTCTGACTCCGCCTCCGTAGGTGGCGCTATAACTCAGTTTCCTGTTGACCTTTATGTCACAGAAAAAAAAACATGAGCGGTGCTTAGTCCGACTCCAGTCCGACTAAGCGCATACATGCTAACAACTAAGACAAGCTCGATTTTAGTCGGACTAACTTGTTTACATGACATTAAGAAAACCGAGCGTTTAGGGCAAGGATTTTTCTTTGTGTTTTTCAGTCATACTCCAACCTGTTTGCTCTCATCTTTGCTGTCTTGGCATAAAACATATCACTTTCTGTGTGCAGTGCCAGAATGTTGCAAGGCAACACCACATCTGAACTGAGAAACACAGCGTGTCATGAGCTTTATCAGCATTGTGTGAATTAAGTTGACAGAGGGGTGAATCCAACAGACATTTGTTTATGTTTATATTTGCATTTGAACAAAGGTTTTCCTGTTATGGGGGCGGAGATTCCTTCAAATGTGAAGAAATACATATTTTGGATTCTTTGCCATCCTAGTTATTTCCCGAGATCCATTGTGTGTTGCTGCTGAACCACTATGGAGTCAGATTTTTTTTAAAAAAGAGAAGGTGACAGACACATGATTGGAATATTTAATTTTGGGCTTTCTTAATGATAAATGGTTTGTATTTATATAGTGCTTTTCTAGTCTTGAATGCCACTCAATGCTGCTTTACACCACAGTTTTTGCCATTCACAACCATTCACTCAAGCTTTCATACAGCGCATCTATGTGCAGCGGATTTTCTATCGCTCATCTTTCATACCCATTCACACGCTGCCACCAGAAGCAGCGTGGGGTTAAGTGTCTCGCCCAAGGACACATCGGCGTGTAGACTAGCGGAGCCGGGAATGACCACATCCTTTGAAAGACACAGCTCCAACCGAGAATTACATGGTACATTACATACAAACACTGCATTGCATACATATATATATATATATATAGGCAGTAAATGTAGGTTTTCCTGTGTGTTAATCTTCCCATTAACTCTCAGTGAGAAAGCACTGTGTGAATTAAACTCTTCCTTTAATGTATTGAATGGTTTTCATGGTGTCATTGTCACCTATAATAGTTTCATTCAAAGCTAAATACATTCACAGAAGTGTTCCACTGTGTTCCGAGCAAAGTAATTTCACTTTTGAATGCTGTAATTAAACCAAAACTGTAATAGTCATCATCGCACCTTGCTCTGATTAATTGAGGATTGATTGTTCAGATAATCTTAGTCTAAATTAATTGGGTTAATTAATCTCCACTGTGTCGCTGCCCTCCCCCCCCCCAAATAAAGGCATTGTAGGTCTTTTCACATTATGTTCCATCACGAAGGTCAGAGCAGTGGGTAATAGACTGTCGTCTCCAATTTGTACTTCCATGCAAAGGAAGAGTAACTGCATTAGTAAGATGGTATCAGCCCGTTTTAAAATTAGACAACAAATGGGAAGATTTGCATGCGCATAGCATGGAGGGGAGCAGCTCCGCAGAAAGATTGCTCTGTATTGTTGCTGCTGCAGGAGCAGAAAGAAAACAATTACACACCGGCTACAAATTTTCTTTTTGAGGATTCTCTACACCTGTTTGCAGCCGAGGAGACAAACAAAGAGACCCGACTCTGACGACACAGGACAGTGTGGCGTTATGAGAAAAGTAAGACGTCTGCGGCTAAACAAATTTTCCACCAGGTAACACTGTCACAGGCTTTTGCCTCTTATGCGTTTTTCCTTGCAGTGCATGTCAAGAAGAGAGGTGAGATCAATTTCCAGCGGATTAGGCAGCCTAGGGAAAATGATTGCTTTTTCTAATACTTAGTAACAATTTTTCAATTTCCTGTGGTCTTTGTTACTCTCAACATTTTTGCAAATGAGCAAAACAGAGGCAAGCGGCGTTGCTGCTCTGCGAACTTCACCTTGGGACCAGGCATCATTTGCATATATATTGAGAGCATACGTTTTTGGTTTATAATAGTCACCATTCTGGGGTGGGGGCGGGGGAACCGGGGGCGGCTGGCAGGCATTCTGTCACCTGTTATGAGGCCCTTGTCCATGAACATCCCTGGGAGACGAAAGCAGGCGATAATTACGGTGCTGGAGCTAAACTGGTGTTGCTCTCTCCCTTCACACATTGTTTTAAATCTAAGGAGAAAAAGTAAAACAAAGGCGGCTGCGGGGCACGTCTGTGTTTCTCGAGCTCCCCAAGATTTTCAGGGAGCTTACAGAATTCACAGAAAATGGAATTAATCTAACGGCACAGTGCTGATCCTGTGTGATTACAGTTTTTGCCTGGCACTAATAAATTCACACGTTCCACTCTTTGCACTTCCACTGTGCACAGGGGCTAACTATATTCAGGCAGAATCAGGAGGAGATGCACTGCAGATGGTCACATGACAAATGGCTTTATTGCCCCGTTATGGAGATTTGAATCATAATTGAGTGTCTCTACAGTGATGCGTGCACTTGGTATGACTCACAGTGAGTCTCTTGCTAGAGGACAGATGAGCTCTGTTGCTTCTACTTCAATCTGCCACAGCACATTTAGTTTTCACCTCAAATCTCTTTAAACCAGCCTCAGTGATTTGGTTCCTTTTTTTATCCCCGTTTGCGGGAGATTTACATGTGAATGAAGGAGAAATTCACTAAAAAGTTCAAAACAAAACTGAGCAGGAAAAAAACAAAAACAATTAGTTGTATCGGGTATCACAAGTTAACAAAAAAAAGAGTCATGTGAGCATGCACATTTGCACACTGATGCATGTGCACCGCGCATCACTGCCTCTGACTGTGCTGAGCGCTTTTCAAAGGGCATGCTTTTGTGCAGGCACAGATGATGCAGCTGGCAGAAGCAGGACTATTGCTGGAAGCACGTCCATGTTGGCACACTTACAGAAAGCCCTGGCTCCTGGGTCATACTTTATATAGGCTACATAAAGGCTGCCTGCCTGTCTGCTGTCTCGCCCGTCAATAATCTCTCTGACTGGAAAAATGCAGAGAAAGTCTGAGTTGGGCAGTTTTCTTAAGTATTGAACTGAAATGATTAATGAGAGACGATGATTTTAACAGTCAATGTTATGTAACCTTCAGAGGAAAAATGCTCATTTTATGTGATCGTGAACTTGAGGTCAACGGACAGAGAAAGATGCTGTAAAGAAAAAGGCAAACAAAAGAAAATTTAAAGGGATTAACTTGAGCATTGTGTGACTGTGATTAGCCTGAAACTTTTTACGATCAGTCATTATTGTACCAGTGCTAATTGAGCTATTTTAAGTTCTTTATCATATACTGTAGGTTTGATTCTTTCTCCTGTTCTGCTCATCTTTTCTGATTCTGTTTAACACCTAAGTCTCAAAATGTCTGTCTGGACTCTCTTTTTTTTGCATATTTTAACCATAAAAGGTCCAGAAAATGTCCTGTGGGTGAGTGCTTTTGCCCGTTTTTCCAGAATGACTTTTAATATTTGTTTAAAATAGTGTATTAACAAATTAAAATGAAAAAAAACAAAACGTTTTATTTAGAAAAAACACTGTAGTTGTACACAAACACCAGATTTCGCATGTTAAACTCTAAATTTGAACAGTATAAAACCTATTTAAAGTAATATTTGTTTTTGTCCGAAACGGGCCAATAAAAAGGAAACTATGTATAGGCGTTTTTCCGACTCTTTCGTCTCTGGTGACAAAGACGCTGATTCGCCGGCTTCCTGCATCCACACCACAAATTGACTTTGACTTCTCAGTTTTCAGAAACCGTTGGAATTGTTCCGATAGCACACACTGTCGTGTAATTACGGTAATGCAAAATGTGCAAATGTGTCGTCTTAGATACGCTCGGTGTTAAAAGTGCAGGTAGACTAAATGAGCAAAATATTTTCCATTTCTCAATATGAAATCAGCAAACACTTAAAGTAAGTTGCCCTTTTTGTTACCCTGAACATCTTCTCAATATTCAAACTCAATCTCTCAGGAGAATGATTTTTTTTTTTTCGATGATCAATCATGTTTCCCATGTAAAGATAGCTCAATTTATTTTGTAATTGCCTGATAAATTAACCAGCTCAGACACCTGTCAAAACAGCAGACAATCGTTGTGAATCCTCCTCCCAACAGGCTCCTCTTGATGGGCTAAGTTGGTAATGACAACTCTCCAAGTCTGTCCCCTCAGGCTGAAGGATGAGAGCACCAAAGACTTCTCCTTTCCTCTCCATCCCTATTAGGATAATGCATCAAATAGACATTTTAATTTGAAGTTCATTTTCTCCTCAAGGCTCTTTAAATGTCTGCGAGCACACATGCTGGAGGAGATAACCTCTCTTTACAGTATGTCATCTTTTTATTTTGGTTTCCTAATGAAATTACCACTTATCATTTGCTCAGTTTTTTTTTTATCCGTGTGGAAGAGTGTAAACCGGCTTAAAAAAAAAAACAACAAACCAAAAAAAAAAAATTAATCCTGACATTTTGTCACAGAGCTCCGTCTCCAGCTTGACTAGAAACAAAACAGCAGATGACTCATTGATTTCCGCAAACAAACCCAATTGCCAGGAGTGGTGTACACCAGTGTGAATCGTAGGAAACCTCATCACTCAGCACTTATATTGTTGTGCACCCGGCGACCTCCTTTTTCAACCAACCTAGTGTGCCGATAATGTGCGTGAAATGAGCGCCGAGGCCTGCCAGCGGTGCCTGAGCCCTCGCAGGGCCCGACACCTGCCTGCGCTCAGCTGTTCTTGCCACGCTTGACCGCACATGGCTAATAAACAGACCTGTCCTTATCACTGGAACTCCATTAACGGGGGTCGCAGTCACCTGAATCCCTCGCTGGGGTGACAGCAAATTACAAAGCAAATGTAATGGGTTTTGCTATATTGCCACACACACTGCGGATAGTGAATTACACCAAAGGCCTGATGTTATTACGTGTCCCCGGGATGCTGGCTGTGTATTTTATGATGACTACACTGAAAACCAGGTCAGTGCTCAAATTGTCATGGTCGCTGCTGCCATTGCTCCACTTCTATCTATCATGTCCTTTCAAAGAGGGGACAAAGGCATGCAGCACGTCGTACGCTTCACATGTCTGGGGCCTTACAGAGACATGGGATCGCTCTCTCTTTATCTTGATCTCAACAGCATCTTGAAAGAGAGATACAGCAGCAGACAGGTCACCGTGGGGTTCAAAGGAAGGGTTTTTATTGATCAATAATTCCATATTGACTTCTCAGCAAAATGTAAATTGGGTAATCTGGGAGAGAATTAGCTCTTCTGTTCCAAGGCTCTGTTTACAGCCTTGGAGAAATCTGGCCCATGATGGGAGGAACTAACCAATCACAGGCTAATTCGCAACCTTTCAGGGTAAAGGCTGCATTTGTATTGTTAACAACTGCCTCTACAAGCCACCTTAGGCCTGGTTAATAGTCTCCACTAGATCTGCGTGGCATAAATTTGCTCATCCTCCCATTTCTGTGGTCGTCTGCATGGACCCTACATGGATAAAGGCCAAATCAAACCTTGAGTTTGAGTTTGTATGGACTTTGTCGTAGCGTGTGTGTTCTCCCTGTACTGTAGCTCATCACTTTCCAGACCAGTTAGTGGTGCCCTCAGTTTTAGGTCAAAAGAGACAACGTAGAAACCTATGGTACCCATAGAAGCATGCTTGAGATTTTGTGAGGAAGCTTGTTGGTAACGACACGTGTACAACTCGGCACTGAAAGAATACAAAGGCATATAATAGAGATAAATGAAACTGTTACTACTGGAATGGAAAGTGCATGGAACATTGGACTGATATGGACCTTCTTTGGTATGAACATGGAAAGTATGGCCTGCCTTTATATCCCAGAAAAAAAGTCAGGTAATAAATTCAATAAAGTACATGTCCATATGAGATTGCCTTCGGTCATCCGTCATGAATGAATCAAATGCATCTGTTTCATTCGGTGAGAGGATCTCAGGACAGGTGTTAGTATCCGTCCTGCTTACTACAGCTTTAGAGCAACAGCACAATGTCTGACACACACCTATGTGTCGGGTTAAGGCTCGACGGTGAGCAGATCTGTCACTTGGCGATCAGAGGTTATCAAAGCAGTGTCTGTCAGGGCGGAGAGTGATGCTGATGTTGGGTGCACTTTGGCCAAACAGCAACGGGGAGAACAGCCTTGTCCATTAGCTCTGTATAGTGTTTGAGCATTTGCATCATCGTTTTGAAGGCGAAGCAGCAGACCCACTCTGTAATAGTTTGGTTATGGTCGATGCCACGCTCTGCTCAAAGAGAATCAGTCAGCATGTGAGTCAGCTGTAACAACACATCACATGACAATGTAAGAACAATGTGACCTTGTGGTGAAAACCTTCTGGGAATAATTAGCTGAATCTTTGTGCTGGTGTTTACAGTTTAAGTGTCAGCTCATCAGGTTTGTTATGGCGTCATTTTTGCCACATTCTTTAAAAACAGTTACTTAATGAACATAGTGGAATATTCAGCAACTAAAGAGCATAGTTTTTCTTCAGTCTTGGAACAGTTTTAAAGTCATTCAGTACTGAATGACTCAAAGTGAAAGACTATGTTGCTCGGCGACTGCTAAATGTTTCCTTATAAGATCACAATGATAACTGAAAAGGTGATGATGTGTTGGTGTTGCAGTCTCATATTCCCTTTCAGTAGTAGCAATTTCTTACGAGGGAATTGCCCTCATTTGTGTTTTCCTTGTGTTCTTTGAGAGTAATACGTAATACATGTGTGGGTACTCGCCTCCTTCGTTGTCTCTTTGGACCAAAACTGGAGCGCCACCAACTGGAATTGAAAGTGGTATGTTGCGTTACGGTCCTTGTAGAATCAGACTGAAGGTTTTGCAATGATCCGATGTGGACCATAGCAGACCTCTACACAGATGTGGATGTGGAAAGTATGACCCAACCCTTAGAGATAGAGACCTGTTATTGCAGGTTATATGTGGAATTGATGATGGCATTGTTTTTAGCTCAAAAAATCGATATTTTTCACATTTGTGTTGGTCTGTTTTTACAGCTTCTCTCTCAGGCTTCTTTCTGGTGCTTGTTTAAGACAAGTTCAGTCAGCCAATCAGAAGAGAGGCTCTGACGCTCGTCAGATCTGTGTGAAATAAATTAATTATTCCTTTATCAGCAGCACAAGAGAAATTCCTTCTCTGCATTTCTACTAGAAACCTTCCTAGAATTACAAACAGCAGGCAGCCACTGAGTAGCGCCCGGGGAGCAACGGGGGTTGGGTACCCTGTGCAGCCCTTTTAAGGCTCAAACCAGCAACCCTTCCAGCTACAAGTCAAGTCCCTTTTCCACAGGCTGCCCAAAGATGAAACATGTTTTCCGTCCCTGGGTGGGCTCGAACCACCAACCTTTCGGTTAACAGCCGAACGCGCCAACCGGATTGCGCCACAGAGACGTGTGTTGTCCTTGAAATAAATCAACGCTAAATCAATACATAATAAATATAATAGTATCCTAGATTATCCTTTTTGAATTACATGAGCTCCACTTTTGAATATTTATGAACTGATGTTTTGAACAATTTGTTTTCTATTATCTGGGAACTTTCACTTGAAATGTGTTTTGATTAAATGAGGATATTGATTAACATTTTTATTAAGTTTTTTTCTGAGTTTCCTGCCAAGTCACACACTCTTTAGATCTAGAGAATAGTACAATGCTTCACTTAAATGTCATTAAAAAAAAAAAAAAAATGGACATTTGATTAAATGCAGCCTCTCTCTATGGTTCACATGTGTCCATGTAACCAAAATAATCAAAGACAAGGGGTTTGTTTTTTTTGATTACTGAACTCTGTGTCTTTTCTCTGGCTATACATCTTCCTCTGCCAGCTCTCCCAGGGGCTTCAGGACATCCAACGCCACAGGCTAGCTCTTGAGAAGGAGGCAGGGACATTGATACCTGCAGGTCCCTACAACAGACTCAGGAGATACCAGTGGGGCCTCAGTGACAAATTGTCCTTGTCTGGCCACATGAGAGAGTGGGGATTGTAGTAATTGCATATTTCCTCTAATTGCATTTCTCACATGTGGGGTCTGCTGGTCTGAGGCCCTCCTCACTGATGTGTTAAACCAAACAGCTGAACTCTCACCTGCACCACGAGAATGGGATGTGCAAGAAGAGGCCTGTAAAGAGGGCAATAAATTATGCAGTGGCACAAAACATCAGCAGTGTAGTCGGGCACAGAGGCTACTGCCAGACAGAGACATGCTGCAGGTCCATTAAAGCCTCAGTCGTGGTCCTGAAGGACTCGTGATGATGTTTAAGGACAATCAAGGGCTTCTGCCTGCATGAGCACATGCCATGAAAAGAGGAGGACAGGTTTAACTCTTCTATTCCAGCACAACCACTATCGACAGCTTCTACCGAGGCAGTTTGTTGTCTCTCTGCTGCGACGGTTTGATTATGTGAAGTGTCTAAATTTAAATTAATGTGACTGAGGACGTTAGATTAGTTCAGCTACTGGGAAAAAAAAAATTGTTTTTCTCATGAGAATATAATTATCTGAATCTTTTGAGGTTTAGCTACATTTCCTCAATCAATCATTTCACTGTCTGTGCATGTGCCAGGTGTCACAAATCAACAGCTTCAAATATCCTGCTTTGTCTTAGCAACAGTGCAAAATCCAAAAATATTCATGTAAATGAAAACGCCGCTACGGTTTGAGGCTGAGTTGGCCCTGAACTGTGACACCTACATGCACTTTATTAAAGAAAATGGATATTAAACAGATATTAATAACAGTAGCTCTGTGGTAGAGCGAGTGGTCTTTCTACTAGGACAGGCCTGGCCAACCCGTGGCTCCCGAGCCTCATGTGGCTCTTTGCCTAGTTTCATGCGGCTCTTGCATTCATATCAAAGTATGTGTTTGTGTTTTTTTTCACATATATGTGTAAGCATGTTTGCCTTAGTTCAATATGGGGAAAACCTCATTGTTGAATAAACAATTTGTGTCAAGTCAATTTGTGGCAAAACGAAACTACGAAGATGAACAGGACGTTGTTAAGAGAGTGGGAGAGTTTATATGTTTTGGCAAGCCATTCTGTCATGTCGTTGGTGAGTGAGTAGAGGTCGTTGTCTGTGTGTGTGAGGGAGAGAGAGAGAGACACAGAGAGAATGAGAGAAAGGGCTAGTGGGGATGTTCATGTGTGCCCGTGTGTATGATGCGGCTCTTTGCAGTAACACCGTAAAATATTTGGCTCTTCGTCTCTGAGTGGATGGCCACCCCTGTACTAGGAGGTTGTGGGTTGGATTCCTGGCTCTGCACCAGCGGTGTGTGAATGGGTGTGAAAGATGAGCGTTAGAAAATGGGTGTGAATGGCAAAACTACAGACCATTTACAATAACAGGTGAATTTATCAATGAAACCGCCCAACGCCTGACAGGACTTCTTCAGGAGATATAAATTAAACTAAGGTTTTAGTGCCTACAATTCAGTTTATTAAAATGTGTAAAAAAGTGAAAAGCAGCAGTTCCCACTGAGAATATTTGGCTCGGCCAAAATCACTGTCAACAATTCATATCAGCACTTTCTTTCAGCCCTGTTTCAACCTAGTTCTCCTGCTTCAGCAAAGTTTCACATGGTGTCTGGAAGGTGCGGTGGTGGGGGGGTAGGGGTGCGTGCGTGTGTGTGGGAGGGGGGCGCAATAATAACGAGCAGCCCCCATCTTGGCTTCTGCTGCCTCGTGATATGCAGCCTGCCTGCTGCATTATACAGAGGGGTTGTACAACTACATTTTAATCCACTCGTGTTTCGGGCCTGATAAAAGGATTCTCTCCATCTCTTTCTGTTTAATTCACACCATCATCAATCAAATGTGTCCCTCATCTCCCCCCCCCCACCACCACCTCCTGGGTTTTGGGGGTCTGCCGCAGATAGGTTGGGGGGTCTCCCGAGGGGGTTAGGGACATGACGGACTGGTCACAGATGCCACAGAAATTAAAATGCAAGAGTCTGTGCAAGGTGTTACATTTCTCAGACATGCTCATTTGCAGCAATATCCGAAGCAACATAAGGAGGCTTATCTATGATTTCACATACGACTCTCGGAAGATTATGTGAATATGATAAAAAAACAGGGTGTGTGTTTGTGTGTGGGGTGGGGGGTGGGGGAAACATGCTATTTTTGAGTGCGATCTCCATAGTGTGGCTACAAGTGTGGAAGATTCCCTGTGTGGTAGATACACTGTTTTTGTCTTCCACCATTGTCTGCACATGACAGTCGCCACAGGCTACTTAGTAATGAATATGTGCCTGTAGCATGTGTGGCTGTGTGGAGCCTATGAATAGAATAAATATGCACATCTCTGCACAACAGGTCAGCTTCTGAACACAGATAGAAGAGAATATGATCAACCACAGAATGAGCTCCTGAAACTACAAAGGAATTATGTATAAACAGCTGCTCAGTCTGTGACTAGAGTGTCACACGGTGATGTCTGTTATCCCAGCAAACCCTTTTTTTTTTCTTTTAAATCTAAATAAGGCTACATGCCTGTGTTCTTCATTGTCTTTCATAGATCCACACAAACCTCTGATGGTAGTTCTCATTCTGTGACACGTGAATATACACTGCTGTGACAGGTAATACAGACAAAAATAGCATGTTTGTAAAAAAAAAAAAAAAGAGAGAAAAAAGCTTGACATGACATGTTCATAAAAGAAACGCAGATTAGTTAACGTAACATACAGTAGCTGCAACTTGAGGTGTTGTGTTCTTTTGTCTCACAGTAAATCAAAGCAGAGGAGCGGTGCGTTTGCTTTAAAGGTAATGAGTTAGATTTAAAAAATTGGTTCTGTGATGAAGTGTGAAGCTTTGTGCAGTGTCTGGAGTGTGTGAGTTGTTGCCTGTTATTGGACCATAATGAGAGGATGCATGATGGATTCAGCGCCTTTGGTAGCTCTTAAATAAACAGATTTTTCTAATATTGCATTGAGGGTGAAAACAAGATTGGATGACTCTGCTAATATGCAATTCAAAGTAACACCTTTGTGTGTGTTTGTGATGCTGGAAAAATTATTACGCGAGAACTGTAAAGTGTTTATACAGAATAGCGACAAAAAAAGAAGAAGTGACGAGCAGTCAATTTAATATTCTCTCTGAGGAACAAAGTGTGGTTTTCAGGCTTCAGGGGACAAATAGTTGTATATCATCAACATAATGGTGGAAACTCTTTGTCAGTGAAGTGGACACGAGCATAATTAGTCTCAACTAAAATCCAGTCATGTTTAATAACAACAAAGACGAAGCACTGACATCTCCAACACTCAGTACGTTTACATGCACGGTTTAATCGAGCTTAGTCCGACTAAGACGGGCAATCGGACAACTTGCCGAGTCCGAGTATACATGCGGAGGAGAAAATCGATTTATTGGCTGTGTTCATTTGACTGTGTCTTTTTGACTTCTGTGTCTCTCTATAAGCTAGTGTGCATTGATTGAGTTTCCTGTTGACCTTTACGTCATAGACAATCAAACAGCGAGGTGGACGGTGAGATGGATCGTACTGTGGTTCTGTGTATTTCGTACCTTTTCCAGCAACAGTACTGCAGTTTATACCTAGTCTGCTTCTACTTCCGGGCAGGAAATCTTGGTGCATGTGCAGAATGCCAAGTCTGACTCCAGTCCGACTAAGCGCATACACGCAGGAGTAATCAGACTATGAATCGCATTATCCAAATATGTTAGTCCAACTAAAACTAGCTCGATATTAGTCGGGCTAACGTGTTTACATGACATTAAGAAAACCGAATTATTGTTCGACTAAAATCAGACTTTTAACATGCAGAAATAGTGTTTGGAAGACTTTTAAATGTCCAATTTCACACACTGCACCAAAACATCTAGGATGACACCTGAAAGGTGTTACTTCCATGACCATTTTAATATTTGTAGATAGATTTGTACCTAAATTTTGTGTTATGTGGATAATACAAGATTAACAATTAGAGTATTAATGCTGTGCCTTATATAGTGTAAAATGTATGTGTTTTTATGTTGGTCACCTGTAAAATTGACACAATAAAAAAACTTCAAAACCCATGTAACAAAAAAAGAAACACATTAAGCTGTTTCTTAGTAAATAGCATAACATTTGTAGAGCTGATACAGATCTCCTGGTTCCAATCTGCGCGTGAGTGTAGGTTGTGGTGTCTCCATATCAAGTTATTGCCATCATTTGCTTTGAGAATCATGTAATTGATTCTATCTGTGAGTTTCCTGGCAGTTGCTAATAATATTTCCTCCAGTGAGGTTCAGCACACGCTGACTCGCTCTCCCTTTCATGTCACGTATGAAAGATTTGTATGCTGTCAACATTTTATCTGCATGAAAACAATTCACTCATGCTTTGTGTGGCATTTTTGTCAGTACAAAGGACACAAACGTGCATGATATGGTTATTTAATTTCACAAGTTGTTGTTGTGTGGGGGTTTTTTTCCCAGTGTACTCGCTGTGAAACACGACAGCAGGTGCCAGGTGTTAGGAGAGGAGAGAGCGAATGCCTCGTCTTTCCAGCTACAATCATTTTGCAGCAGTCCGTTTGAACAAAGGATTAAGTGTCCGTCATTAATCATAGGCTAATCTTGTAGATTTAGGCAAGTGGTTCCTAAAAGTCAATACAGCTCTAATTTAATCAGCGAATGTCATCACATTTTATGGAGCAAAATAGAGAGCTTACAGACAAGGTCCTGCACAATGAGCTTTCAACTGATCACCTCTATGTGCACAAATTACAGGCTCAGTGGGAAGACGCTCTGTCAGTTCACAAGTTTTATGTTTGATCTCGGTGGTGAAGTAAATCAGTTTGGAGTAAAAGGCTCAAATACAGACTTCAGACAGTTTAAACTGCTGCTAATTCTGCAGGATGATAACAGGAAACTGTACAGCGTACTACAAACGTACTTAGGGTACAATATGAATTGACTTTTATGGGTCGGCGTGCAACCCTGCCTCCTGCAAATGACCTTCCAGCACTAAACTGTTGTTGTTTTTGTTAAATTGCCAAAGAAATAGATATTTCTTAGATAAACAGATATTTTTCCCCAGGTTGCATTTGTTTTTTTAATTATGTGATCAATAGTGACTGACCTGTTTGAGTATCAGAGCCAAACTGAAGAATATAATCTTTGGAGAATAGAGTCGTAATATTCTGAGAATAAAGTCATAATTATTATTCAAGCAAAATCTCAGATGATCAGCTGCAACCTGCGTCAAGATGAGGAACGCGGCTGTCACTGGTTACATCTGCGTTCTGTTGCTCTTTCATAATGATAATACATTAGATAATGATAAAAAAAAGAATCTCATATTATTGCGATTTTACTCTCATAAAATGAGAAAGATTTCATTTTTTGACACCAAGCGTCACAGATTTGTTCTGTGGATTGTTTCTGTGGAGTTCTTATGAAGAGGATGACACAACAACACTATATGGTTTTGAAAAGCATGAACTTTTTTCTAGCCTCCTGGCCTGAACTTGACCACATTCATAACAAAGGTCATTTCCTCATTTCACCTCCGAGCACCTCAATCAGATAAAACCATTTCATGCTTTATATTCACATCTGTAGACATTTTGGTTCCGAGACGTGAACTCACACGTATCTCTATGTTTTGCAGAGACTTAGAATGGAAATAGGTGATTGCTGCAGGATAATAACAGAAAACCGTTCAGTGTACTACATTCAGAATGAGGACAGAATATAAATGCAAATGTGGCTGACGTCACGTGTGGCTACAGTGGAACATGAATACCTGGCACGGCAGAAATCCAAAAATCTAGATTTGGTTAAATGGCATTTCTTTTTATTACTTGATAATGAAAAAAAACCAGTTGTAAACATTATAATAAATAGATTTAGAACTTCAGTAAACATAATCCATGGTTTCCTCCACAACAACTCAAAATAAACCCACGATGGTTGGATTATGTAAATAATTATTAGCCGTTACAGTTCAATAAGAGTCAATTAAGAAGAACTGATGGTCGTTAATGGTGAGAATGAAATTTTATTATACTCAAGTGCTGGTGATAATTCATAAGATGTGTGGTGTGTGTGGGTGTGTGCGTGCCTGTGACGATAACTTACACCGGATGTTTTTATTGTGTAATCTCAATTGAAGTCATATATAAATGAATTAGCGAAGACTGTCAGTGAAGCACACAGTGCAACCACTTCACTCAGAAACTAATTAAAGACAAATGTGCTTTTTTGTATTGTGGGTTCTGTTAAATTCCCGATCTCATGAACTCAAGCAAGCGACTTCACCGCGTGTTAGTAAAACACACATAACACCAAGTTACCATGATGCACTAATGTGGCCCCTGCTCTCGCTCTACTTTTATAGTTGTAGTTAGTAGTTTGTGGGACAAAAGTATTAATTTTTCATCAAGAGTAAATAATTCAATACCTGTGTATTCCTCCATGGTTCACTAGCAGCTCTGATCCAGTCACTTCAAGACATCCTTTGTGGATGGAGAGCCCTTCACGCTAAATGACACTTGGCCAAATAGCACTTAAGTACTTGCTCAATATTTTAACAGGGCCATGCAAGGAAGCTGTGGAGTGGCTGAGCTATTCCTGCAAAGTAGAACAGGTGGATTGTTTTTTTGGTTTAGAGCCACAGGCATGAAGCTCCTAATAGTGACTGCAGAGCTTCTCGTCCAGGTCTAATGATCGGCTCCGTGCCAAGTGCAATGATTTAGTCACAACAACTTGTTCACCGTCCTGCTTTTTTTTTCTTTTGCTTTTTTTGTATGTCAAACTTACTGAAGTATACACACACTTGACTTCCAGTGTGTTAAATACACCAAATACAGTCAAGTTCTGAAGGTTTTAATGTTCATTTTTTAAAGATATTCAACTTTATAATTACATTGGAGCATGTACAGTGTTTTTTTTGTATATACGCAGAGCTGTTTGTGTTATGCATGCAGCTATAACTGTTATAAAATGGTTGGACAGTATAACAGTAGCATTTGTCAGCCTGATTCAACAGCAACAGAACCTGATGTTTCCACAATGACCTTGAATTTCTGACTCAACTGAACATAATAACCTTCATGAAGGGATTATACTAGTAAACTGCCAACTACAGTATATATACAGTATGCACATGTACAAATGTATACAGGATTAATAATCTCTTTCACACCCGCTCAGCACAAGGTTTTTTTTGTCTGGTGATAATAAAAACACCAGTTCATAATAAAAACACATGTTAGATTTGTTGTTGTTGTTGTTTTTTAGAACAAATAGGTGCATTATTTGGGGGCTATCAGTGGCAAAGATAGTGTTTGTGGGATCAGCACAGAACATGTCTACCACAGTGACAACAATGGAGCTGTATATGGGATTATGTATACTGTATGTCAGGTTTTGGCTGCACAGACAATAACATTTGGATTTCTCAGTGGAAACAGAATATTATTTAAATTTTAGAATAAATGGTTGCCAGGTAAAAAAAAAAACAATTTACTAGAAGCACGGTTTATGTCAGCAGTTTTTTTCCCCCCTGCTCTATTAACATGTTATGGTAATCAAATTTACAGTTTTTCTGAGGTATTCCACTGAAGAAGCAGCTGATTAATGCTTTGTTGATGAGAAAATTAACTTATATACACTTCATTATAAACCCGGCAGACCTCAAGGACCCAGACTTTTATGAGGCTAGGACCAGATGTCATCCAGCCACAGCCCCAATTAATCTCTGGGCCTTGTAACACGCCCCCAGAAACAAAAAAAAAAACCCTGATTGGGTGTGGAGGGCAGAGACAGTGAGTAGAAAGCGAGGGTGAGAGATGCTATCCGGGGAGCAGCCGGCCCTGGCGAGTCTGCAGAGGGTGAGATAAGAGGAGGGGGGGCTGCGGCGGAGCCGGGGTCTCAGAGAAGAGGCTGAGGTTATTCATTGCTCTGCTGTGAAAGCTTGAGAAGATTACCCAGAGCCTGGTTGGCAGTGATACAAGGGGGACAGGCAGAGGGGGCCCCCCTCTCACCCCTTTGTTCCCCATCCATCTGCTTGAATCTCACAATGGCTCGTAGGGACCAAGTAGGGTGGAGGGGTGGAGCAGCGGAGGCTTGCAGAAAGGGAGGAAGTGAGCGGGTGGGGCTGATGCAACCTGCAAAGACACTGGGAGGTAATGTGAGTGAGGGAGAGTGAAACTAAAAGGAGGCAGAGATAGTGCAGAGGACGAGGAATGAATCCTGGAGCGCGGCGCTTGTTGAGATTGAATGAATGGTGCCGCAGCTGACAAGCTCTGACAGACTACATTTGGAAAGGCCAGGGAGGCGGGTGTTCACGGTGTTATTTTGTGGAAGGTAATGGGCTCGCAGCACTTCTTGAGTCTGAATAATCAGTACTTTGGTTAGATTCAGACGCCACTTCAAACCATGATAAATACACCACTCCAAACCCTCGCCACCATGAGGGTAGCATTTGTCTCTAAATGCCTTGACCACCATATTTATCTTGTTGAGGAATGATCAGATGATGAAGGGTGCTTTCTTCCATTACGCAGGTAATTATAGGTGTTTTTACAGAGGGAAAAAACATCAGCGGCGGCGGCGGGGGCTTACCTTTCCAGCTCGGGGGGACTTTACAGTCGGCCCATTGCACTGATGATGGCGAGAAATGATTGTAATAGTGAAACAGATCCAGTTTATGGTTGTTTAATTCTGTGGCTGCTGAGGAAAAAGGCACAATATTCACTTAACTCGAGACTGTTTGCCGCTTTAATATGATTATTATTCAACATGATAAGATTTCGCAATATAACTGATGATTCACTGAATAAATTCCAGGGTGCATGACTGCTGCAGGCGCCTCTCAGGGAAAGGAGGGCACTGTTTTCTATTTATTCCAAGCCAAGCAGGTTCTGTTAAAGGGATAGTTCAGGGGTTTTTTTTGAAGGGGTGTGTTTAAGGCACTTTGTGAGGGAGACATAATAAATGAGACACAATTCACACATGTGTGTTGGCCTATAACACTGAACGTCCTCATGCTGTCAGACAGCAAAGGGTATAATATTTCCCACAACACACTGCATCCCTACACACAAAAGCACAACAGTGTGTTGCACTCCTCTCATCTTCCTCTACACACAGGCAGTGCACTGAACCCTGCCTGCTTTACGTAACACGCCGTCTCTGCATAAGTGCCTTTTACTCCCCGCTCAAAATAACCTGAACTATCCCTTTAAGCAAAGTTTATCATGAGGCAAGGTTTTGCTGTCTCGCTGTGATTCACTGCCCCGTTTCTTCACCTTCATAGTGAAAGGACGAGCACGATCCATACACAGTTCTCCTACGTGTTTTGCTAAACGCTGCAGAATCTCAGTGCGTGGATCTAACGTTCAACAGATGAATGGATTTATTTTCTCGTGCATTCCATCAAAGCAGATAAGATTTCCTCACTGTGTTGTCTTGTTGTTACCCCCTCCTGGAAAAACTTGACACTTGGGTCGACCCCTCTTTTGAGTGCGCCCAGTCTAACTAGTTCATATGTGACTGTATGAATGGCTGGAAGGTATTACACTGCTGAATATGAATAGCAGACCAATTACTTTGGCCCAGATGGAGCTCTGTGCTCCTCAGAGAACACGCTATCCCTCCATAACACCCCTATCCACACAAACACACAATTCAGCACATACACACTAGTCTCGAGACCCTGCACTCTCTAGTGCATGTGGAAGAGGGTTAATGAGGTTCACGCGTATGAATTCAGACCGATATCATGCCTCTGCAAAAATCTCGAGTCAATTCATGCAAGATTTGTGTCCTGGCAACAACAATTCCCCAGTTCCCAACAACATTTTTGACTGTCAGCTTATTCCCGGGGACGGGTAGCAATTTGTCATTTCAACACATCCAAACCTCAGCGAGAGAGAAGAGGACTGTTAATGAAATGCTTCATCTGACCAGAAGTGAGTGAATAGACGCCGCAGTCGAATCCTTCACCATCCCAGAGGAGCTTTTACTGGGCCGTTCCCAAAAGAATCCAGTCTCAAACCAAGCCAGTGTAGCTGGCGCTCACACACACACACACACACACACACACTCTGTGGACATATGGCCAATCTCTCATCATCTGCTGTGCTATTTACGGCTCAGTGGCCTGTCATTTGTTTTGCCTCTCAGAAACCAGTATGACACCTGTTTGAATTCTCAATAATAGAAGGGCTTTTTATGTCTGGGAGAAAGCTGTTGTCACTTAATATTTCTCTCTACATCACCACTAATTGCCACCGTGCTTTCCTCATGAGATTGATACTGGTTTTTATTGATGAGCTCACATCCATTGTTACTGTAAGTCAGCGATCAGAAGTCAGGGAGTCCATTTTTCCATTTCACACGCTGACACCGCAGATAAAATATGATGCTTAAAGGAAACTATAGAGAGCTGCTGACTTGGTGCCAGTTTCACTAATGTGCTGTCCATTATCTGCTCTCATGTTCTTAACACACTTCCCATTGAATGACTGAAGACTCTCTCAGCATACACCGAGCCAAATCGAGCATTTCTTATGGTGTCAGTATGTCATTTTGAAAATGCATGAAACCTAAATGTATCCTGACATCATAACTGCTGTTTATTATGAGTGCTGGCTGTGACAGACTGGGCTTTGTCCAGGATGTACTCCGCCTGTTGCCCAGTGTGAGCTGGGCTCTGTCCCAGGAAGCCCTGTGCAACTCTGCACATGACAAGCAAATATACTTTAGGCTTGGATGGATGGATGGATTTATGGATGGATGGATATTAATAACGATCTGATGAACACAAGTGATTCCATTAACAACCCAATTTACAGCCGGAAAATTGAAATCATAGTTGTTGTTTAAGTAAGAGCGTGAAGTCACAGTAAAATTGCCTGTGATGTGGTGACTCATAGAAAATCAGTGTGCAGTTGTATATGAGGGATTTCATTCCCTCTTACACTTGTGTAATTATATTTGTAGGCAAAAAACAAAACAAAGGACGTGAATTCATTAGAACATCCCAACACTCTTTTTGATATGTCAACAAAATGGAATCCATGTAACGTCGAGTCATATTTGATTAGATAGGTTTATGTTCGGACCTGGTATTGACATGTCTCCTGAGTGATCTGATCACATGGTAAAGGTCTGAACTCACGCAATGTATCCTCAGATCTGATCACAGAAGAACTTAATCCTCACGACGGATTAGAACCTCTGCACCTTCTTAGCTGGCGTTTACTGATCTCCCGCAGTTTTACAGTATTTTCACTTTATTTGTATCCAACACTGATCAACATGCAACTTTTTTTTTTTGCAGTTTAAATCTCATTTCATGTCATGTTACTTAAATCGCTCACTGAATCCGTCCTCACTTTAAAAATTAATCTCGGTACAACTCCCTCTCCACCAAAAATAAAAAAAAATGGTCAATCAGGGCAGCAGAATCACAGTAAAATCCCAGGTTCACCACCAACACCACTCTCTGAACTATATCAGGGACCCATCTCAGCCACTCCATCACTCCTTTCGGTTACTGCCATCAGGCAGACGCTATAAAGTCCCACTGGCCCTTTATTTTATTTATATAAAAAGTCCTTTATTCCCTCTGCAATATCCACCCCGAACAAAATCCAACAGCCATCACGCTGCACACGACTTTATCTGCCGTCGTAGCTCTTGTAACCGTGTTTCCTATTTTACTGTTTTTACCTTGTGAGTTTGAACGTGTCTTGAGAGGCTCCAATGTGTTGCCTTGTATTGTTTCCGTTTGAGAGTGTCGAGTGTACTGTATTTCATTGCAGCCGTTTCAAAGGGAAACTTCTGTCACTGATTGGGACAGACAATAAGTTTATCTATCTATATTACAGCAGCGGGAGTAGAGCTTTGATTCACACAGCTCCTATCGATCATTTTTCTCTCTCTCTCAAACACACTGACAGCAGACACATCTGTACAGATGTTTAGAGATGCGTTTGTATACAGCCTGCAGACATGAGATTTTTAATACCAGGTGTAAACAGTCACTACTTGTGATCAGATCTCTCAGGACAAAGTGTTAACACTAGGCCTTTGGTACATAACAGTTAACACAATGACGTGGATTAGAAACCTTAGACTTACATATGAACAGATCTTTGCTGTGACAGGCAACACCGGTTTAATGGTCTCGCTGAGTAATCATTCGTGGGTCTCCGCTAACCTTAAGCACATCGATCCAGTTTGATAAGCCTGTGAGCAGAGGTTAGAGAAATGAATCATCCTTTAACTCACACATGCATGCCTCATCAATAACAGGAAAAGGGACAGGCTTTCATTTTCTGTTTGTAATGACGCCTTTCTTCATTAATTTGGCTGCAAGTCTTCGCTCTGGAGATCAAAGGTTGTTTCCGGAGCAGATGTTTGCTCAGAGCTCTGTGGGCCATAGGAGGCAAATGCACAAGGCCCAAGGGGCTTATGTGCCCTGGATGTGGAATCATCTTTTGTAACTGTGCTGAAATGCCTTCCTCCTCCACTGGCTATGAATGCAGGAGACAGCCACAGGCAGTTTGCACCGATAGAGAGAAAGAAAGGACAGAAGATACTCCAGAATGGAGATTGGCATTAGAAATGTGGGGGGAAATGGAAGAATAGTTTGACATTTGCAAGAGAAAGTGGAAAATAGTACATCTTGACCAATATTTGCCACTTCCCTGATAAATCTTAGCTGTGGCATGATTACATTCAATGGGCTGTGGTGGAAGACATAACTGGAGGCATTTTAAATCAAATGTTTTACAAGTTTCGAACATGTCGACATGTCAGTAGGGGGAAAATGGGACATAGAACAGTTCGGTCAGTCTGAATTGTGTCAGAAATGTTTTATAGTTCTTTTAAAGTTTCCTTGAAAAGAAGGCATTCAAATTGACTCATCGTGTAAACACGATAAACACAATTTTATTGAAAAGCATCAATATCCATGATTAAAGAAAGTATTGTGGAAAACATACCTCCTCTATCCTCATTCACCTCTGAATTCCCAAGGCTCATTTTGAATAAATGTGTTTTTCAATGTTTGGGGGATTTACTTAAACTCTTCTGCAGAGGCCTGTCTTGTTTTGAAGGTCACAAACTAAAGTATTAGACAAAGTTAATAACTGACGTGATGAATTGTGGAATCGTAATCAGTTTTTACAATTGATCCTGAGGGCTACATCAATGTCTGTACCCAATGTTGAGCCAATCCCTAATAGATAGTTAAAAATGTGTTTGTGTGAACTATATGGTGCACCTGAGGGAAAAGACGATTACCACTTCAGGTGTTGCGATACATTATTTGGCAGCCATGAAAGTTTTTCCAAAATGTCACAGCAAGTCCTCGAATAGTTGTTGAGATATCTTCCACGTTACACACTTCTCGTGTAGTTGAAAGAAATGCTTTGACTACAAACTTTATCAGAACCTCGCACATACAGTATGTGTCATTATACGACTGTGAGCGTGCCTGATGTTTTTTTTTTTGCTGAAGGTGACTTTCAGACGTTACCAGAGCAGCTTCTGTCACGGCCGTGATAGTTGTGATAGTAGTGAAGTTGTGTCCACCGTTGTTCAATAAAGACAAAAACGCTGACGAGAGAGAGCGACAAAAGCCTTGGCCAAGAGCTCCATTCAGATCGGGGCTCTGTAAAGCTGTGTTTACACTGAGTGTATCGTTATGGTATATGTTTTTTTGCATTTCCATTAGGAATAGTACCAAAATAACTGGCCCCAATCCATTTTTTGGTAACCTTCCCTTGGGGTACCAGAGTAATGGTACGGTACGGTTCAGGTGGAGCTGGAGCTGAGCGTCACTCCCTTGCGACCACTGTTTCACCCGCAGTCTGTTCTCGTACAAAGCTTTACGTCATGTTGAGACAAACAGCCACAAACCCAACCTGTCCTCCAACTGAAACACAACCTCTCTAACACTTACCGGTGCGCTAAGAACATACCTATGGGTCGTTTTCAGGGGTTGGCCAACACGACCCATAGGTATGTTTTTAGCACACAGGGCTAGGCAGCAAGTTACAGAAAAAATGAAAAATGAAAAAATGAGTGTGTCGCATGGAATTGTGTGTAAATATCTAACTTGGGAGTAGAACCCATGTCGATCACACCTAAGTACAATGCTGTAACTACTATGAAAACTGCCGGTGGAAACCTCATCAAAACGACTTTATGACAGCACACCCAAGGTACCAGATTTCTGTTATTTATACTACCACTAGGGGCGCCTATTTTAAAAAGGTACCCATTGATTGCAATTGCTGCCTACGACCCACAGTTGCTTTTTGTTGTGTCCACAAACAGAGCAGGAAATGTCATGTTCTATGTCGTGTTGTAATTGCACCAGTACAGCGTCACACATACATATCTGGTGGACACAACCTTTGTACACCGTGTGCACACACCCCGCCCCACTGTTCCCAGTCAAAAAGTGGTTGGCCACGTGAAATGGACTGGAGGACCGTGAGTTTGAGACCTCTGAATTAGATGGTGTACTGTTTTAGCGAATGCATGTGATGCAATATTTGCATCATGTTTTTTGATTGGCATTTTCCAAAATCTTTTGACATTTCTGACACACGATGCAGCCCTATTCAAAGTGAATAAGGAATGTTTCAGTTCAAACCTCCTGCGCATGTAAGTGCATGCAGGGCTGTAACAATCAGTAAATTCTCCTTTCTTTTATTTGCTCTGTACTTACACGATCGTATGACCACCGACACGGACAAGACATGCTGTTGCACGGAACAGGATGCAACGCTCAAATATAGAGTGTCACCTTTTGTCCATGGAGTGCTGAGTCAGTTGTCACTGACAAGGTCTCCTCGCCCTGCTTTTGCCCCGACAGCTGAATTATTCATTAAAGCAGAGAAAAGCACAGGGGACCCTGCTAATTTCTCAATGGGATTGTTGGCTGTCCTCGCGGTAGGCCGTCCAATGAAAAGACAAGCCCAGAGGGTGGGTTTGGAATGATCTGTGAGTATTTTACCCAATATATTTATGAAATGGACATCACCCTCAATCCACACAATTAAAAGTGCTCTCAGTGACGCATTGACTTGTGGCAGAGCGGGGGGATCTTGTGTTCCCTGAACAGATATGGACATTAGCTGCTTTCAAGGACACTGGTGATGATGATGATGTTGTGTGTGAGTCGGAATCAGACCCACGCAGATTTATTGAGTGCACTCACACACCATCAGATACATTCAGCAGCGACAGCTCAGGACGGGGACTCTGCCAGTTGTCGTCATCACGGAGAGTGTGTCTGTGTTTGTGTCCTTTCATAACTGGCACCGGGCCAATGAAGCGTGCAGAGGTTAACTTAGCATATGACATTCTCTGCAGCACCAAATCCCCGTAATGAACTAAATCGCGTTAAAGAGAGAGCGCGCGGGGGGCAGAGGGCAACAGTATGAACATGACACATTACTGTTTTTTCCACTTACAAAGCAGAAGTGCAGCCATGAGACGGATCAATAATGTCTATAAGATAAAACATTAAAGTTTAAAAACCCCACTCTGGTTCCTGCCAAACAAGAACAAGCAACTCCACTGATACCAATTAAGAGGGATTACAAAAAATCTAATGTCAAACACATTTCATAGAAGCACACAGAAACATTTCATTTGATCTCATTTTAATCACAAAAGGAGGAAACGATGCAGAACAAGGCCGCGGAGCAACAGTGCAACACATGCGTCTTTTCTATTATTCATTAATTATTTACCCTGTTTCTTATATATTATGTACATCAGATAGGACCAAGGCCCGCACAGCGTACAACCCTGAATCAGGTTACTTATCGCACATCTAAAAGGTTCAATATTTACAAGGTCAGTGGTTACTAAGAGCTCCACGGATGCACTTACTCTTCACGGTAATGCACGTTTAAAATGCTTAGATTAAACACTGCGTGTCCCCAGTTTAGATTTACAAAGTTGTTGCCCATTTGTTTCATGCCTTTTTCCGCCTGGTGTGTTTGTTATCTGCTTTTATGTGCGTGTTTTAAATATTCATCTCAAACCTAGAAAAGAGCCCTTCATTAATATTTTCTTTGGACTCTCCCTGTGACTGTAACATCCTCCCCCACAAAACAGGACTGAAAATGGTACAGTTTGTAAACGTGATAATATTAAAACAGCCTGTTTACAGGTCATTTCTTTGTATGGCATCAATAAAACAATCATTGTAACCATAAATAGCACACCCTCTGTATTAGATAGTGCATGTTTCCTCTTTGAAATACTTTTAAATAAGATACACTCAATGATTGGTTGGTGTACTGGTTAATACACCAGTATATGTAGAAGCTAAATGCTAAAATGTGATTATTAGAGATAAGATAAGGTCAGATAATCCTTTGTTCTAATTTGCAGTGTTACTGCAGCACACAATCACAACAATGTGGAAAAGTAGAGATAGTATAAGACTATTAAATACTATTAAATATGTGCAAGGCGACAAATGAAAACAAGGTAAACTGTAACATCAGCGATTCATGGATATTATTGTATTAATGAACTTTCGAAATGTACTGTTTTATACGACAGAAAAAATAGTAAAGCATGTTATTATTTCTTGATTAAGACGTCAAATTATAGTTATTTACTGGCATTCCTGAACAGAAAAGTTAGATTTAGAGGTTGAATGTTATGCTTCATTCATTTCTGACTTCTCAGAGATGAAGCCCAGGGAGCTGGCTCAAATTTGGGTAAAAAAAAAAAGGTGAATTCAGTTTGTTATAATAAAATGTTTTGTTTTAAACAAGTTTTGTTTTGTTTTTTGAAAGATTTCTAAATGTTTTATGTTTTCTTGTTTTTATAACTGTATGTTTACACATTTTGCATTTAATGCCACCATCGAAAGGCTTCTCTATAACATTCTCAGAGAAGTTCAGGCACTCATGAAATTATAATTGTGCAAACTCGGCAGGAAATAGAGACCTGCTGTTACAGTATGTATAAGAAAGAAGGCATCTTTACATCTTTACGTCTGGTGATAGAAGATAAGATAAGGTCATGATACACTTGCGTTTCCCTGCAGCTCTTTATACCCACCTCTGTTTGGACTAATTACACACCTCACGTGTTTACCGCGCGTGTTTGTCACCTCTCTCTGCTTTAAATATCACTTTCATGACTGCACAGAGTGAGAGAGCAGCACCGCTGGGAGCAGAGATGTCAAACGGGCGTTAAAAAAAAACACAAATCACAGATTTTCTGCAACCTCCCACTCCTAACACACACACACAGAAACATGCCAACCTGTGCACTGGCACATTCGTCCACAGCCAACACATCCTCACAGCAACAGATGGACGGCCTTAAGGCAAAGCCTGAGAGGCTCCTGTATGTGTGTGTGTGTGTGTGTGTGATTGCTAAGATCAGGTGTGCGTCGACACAAAGGCACCTCCTGCTCTTTTCAAGTATCAGGGTGATACTAGCCTCGGGTTAAATGGAAACACAAAACAACAGTGGCATCTGTGGCAGGTAATGATCCCTTCGACGAAAAAATCTGGATAATGACATACCTCGACCATTTGTTGCAGTTAAAATCACTGCTGCTCGTTTGGAGCTCCACGTGTGTCCTGCAGCAACATGTGCCGGAGCATGCAGAGCGGATTGGTCCGGTTAACAACCAAATACAGTATCATTGCTCAGCACCTTTTATCTGTTGCCTGTTCAACCTGCATCAGCCACACACTGCAGAACATCACATACAGAGGTGCACCAGCCACTGAGCTTATTACTCTATGTCTTATTTGCATAGGTATGTTTTCTGTTATCAAAATAGTACAAACAATTGCAAGGTTTTTAGGGTTTTTAGTAACTGCTTGTCCTTGTACTGTCCTCTCTGCCTTATCTGATGTTTTTAAGCCAGTGACTTAAACTTGTATTGTTTTATTGCTGTATGTTTTAGCTTGTTCTTTCTTTCTTGCTTTCTTTCGATCGTTTGATCTATTCCATCGTTCGTTCAATTGTTCTATGTATCATTCTATCTATGATTCTATCAATTGTTCTATTGTACTATCGATCTATCAATCTATCGATCGTTCTATTGTTAAAACTATCATTCTTTCTATTGTTCTATGGTAGTATCGATCTATCGATCGTTCTAACTATCTATCTATCTATCTATCTATCTATCTCTCTCGCTCTCTTTCTGTCTGTCTGTCTGTCTGTCTGTCTGTCTATGACATGTGTCACAACAATAACGTGACCATTTGCTTTACTTTCCCGGAAAACAAATCAAAATACAACCTAAAATGTATAATTTGTGCAATTACTTGAAACTTTATCTAACAGATAAAAGTTGAAGGACAAAAGACTGTTTGCAAGACCAAAAAAGTAATGCCGTTCTGGAAAGTTCCACACTTAGCAGGTTAAACGGTGACAGGAAAGGGTTCTGAAAATGAGGTGTAAAAGGAGCATCTACCAAAGGTTTAGTCTTGGCAAGCAAAGGTGGGTCGTGACTCACCATTTTGTGCCAAACTTAATAAGACAATGTTTCTCAGTGCAAGGGTGCAAGCAATTTAGGTCTCTCACTCGACACAGCAGATAATATTTTTGGAAAGATTCAGGGATTCACAGGGGAATCTGTGAACATCGAGCAGTCAGAAGGTATTGCACTTTGGAAAAATCATTGTCATTTAACACTCCATCCAGAAATGCAACCTGAAACTGTCACAGAGAGGACACCCCTATTTCCATTTTGTGCAGAAATCCTTCTTCCAGACTTCATGAGAGTGGAAACTTGGTCAGATGAGTCCATGTTTTCATTAGTAAAGCAATTTTTAATGGTGTGTTGCAGGCATCAATCTCTAATCTCTAAGAGAATTAACTTAGCACATCAAATCTTTTCTTTGTCCTTTCGGCTGTTATAAGGTTAACTTGAATGAACAAATTAGAGATTTTGGTTTTTATTTCATTTTCCCAACTTTTGGATTTTGGATTTAAATTGTAAATTTATACAGCCTTTAAACCTGTAAAGCACTTTCTAACTTTGTTTTGAAACAAGCCTCACAAAATGTATTATTAATATTATTGAAGACAGTGAATAGCTTTACTCCAGATGATTATAATGCCACTATTAGAAGTGTAAATAAGCAACAGTTCTAAGCAACTGTATTTTTAGCAACTATTTTAAGTTTGCAGCATCAACTCAAGACTCTCTGATAGAACAAATCTTTTTGAATCAACTTCAAGGCATGTGTACATCTGACAGCTAGGACGAGGAAATGCATAAAAGATTGTGCGTATCACGGTTTTTATTTGGCATTTCGTGCCAAAGCATCTGAGAAAAAACTGTGAGAACAGGAGTTATGTGAGCTGCATAATCTGACTGAGGCACAGGTAGTTTAAGTGAAGCCAGATAAGACGGCGTAAGGCAAACAACAACACATCATCACACCCAATACATTCTTCACTAAAAGCTTGACTGACATGTTGGAACACAATCTCCACCTGGCTATGAGTGATCCCATGTCATGTTTCCCCCACAATGCCACCGCGGCGTGGATCAGACGAGCACCCCGCTACACACAGACTCAAACATCCACACCCAGTGTCTCTCCTTGATCCGCTCTCCTCTGCTTTTGCTTTAGTAAACACGATAATAGCGGTAATGTGTCCGTGTGGGCTCCGTGCTAACGCTGTGGCTGTCAAAGGCCATCATGCCCCTTCAAAGGATGATGGCTCTCTAAAGTGGGCTCTCTCGGCAGCAGCCATTTTCCACTTGACTGGCCCCACACACGAGGGGGACTGGTAGCCCCTAGCAGCTGGGCTGGTCACTGGGGGGGTGGGCAGGAGGAGGAGGAGATGAATAAGTTGGATGAACGTAAGAGAAAGGGGGCTAATAACACGATGGGAAGGGCTTCCATATGCATCAAATGGTGGTTTTGATATTGTCCTAACATACACCCTCTGATGAAGTTCAGATTATCTCAGGTGTGTTTACCCATGTGGTATAAGTACTGAAATATTCTACTCAAGTAAAAGTACCACTATTTTGATAACATTTTACTTTAGTACAAGTAAAAGTAGCATGTTTAAAATCTACTCAGAGTAAACAGGGTTCTTTCTTGTATCGTGTGAAAAGGGGACACACATCTCACATGAACTGTTTTTTAATTAAATCAAACCTTTACTAATTAAAGTGCTGACAAAATTATGTAAACTCATAATGTATCAGTCAAAATGGGTCAAAGGTCACAAATGCTTTGACTGGCTCACTTACTCACCTAAATTAGCGCCTGTTCACCTGTCCTCATCGTTCACCTGTCTTCATCGTTCACATGTCCTCATCGTTCACCTGTCTTCATCGTTCACATGTCCTCATCGTTCACCTGTCCTTATCGTTCACCTGTCCTTATCGTTCATCTGTCTTCATCGTTCACCTGTCCTCATCGTTCACCTGTCTTCATCGTTCACATGTCCTCATCGTTCACCTGTCCTCATCGTTCACCTGTCTTCATCGTTCACATGTCCTCATCGTTCACCTGTCCTTATCATTCATCTGTCTTCATCGTTCACATGTCCTCATCGTTCACTGCCAAAGTTTCCGGTGCATGAATTTCATTTATTTATTTTATGTTAAATTAAAATTAGTTAATACTTACGTAAAAGTAAAAAAAAACTCATAACATACAAGTACACAAAAAACTGAATTTCAGCAACGCGAGTAAGTGTAATTCATTGCAAAACCCAGATGAGCATGTTCTTCGTCTGCTTCAATTTATGGCAGCACAGCAGATTCTGGTGTCATTTCTGGTGCAAAGCTAAGACCAAGGCCATTAGTGATGAATGTTTGGAGCAATCGTTACTTTTTAAAACTTCGGACAGTGCTCAATATTTTTTGTATTTCACGTGACTTCATTTGACTTCAATTTTAAGGACAGAGATGGATGTAGCTGCTGACGTTAAGATCTACATATATATAATTAGTCACCTGTTTGCTTGTGTTGTGGTGGTTGTTTTCTGTATTGTGTACTGATGCTGCCGTCTTGGACAGGTCTCTCTTGAAAAAGAGATTTTAATCTCAATGAGACTTTTCTTACCTGGTTAAATAGGATATATTGTATATATAGTAAGGAGAGTGCCGTTAGTCACCTTTTGTAGCGGGTTCACCTTTGTTTTAAAAATGACATTCATGGGTTTTAGTGTGAAAAGGGCTTTACTCATTATTACTTGTCATCAAATACCCAAGGTCTATTTTCATTGACCAGCACTAACATAAAGCATTTTTTTGTGTGTCAGCTGAAACACTTTGTGGCGCTCCTTGATGAGAAACAGACTGCCAATATCTCACCAGGAACTGGAAACAAAAGCCCATTGAGATGTTGTGATAAGACTGATAATTCAGTGAGTGTCTCTTGGCCAGGCAGTACGGGCTTTGTGTCAACACTGCAGGTCTGGTCAGGACTCACCCGGGACACCGAGAGCAAGATGCATTTTCATAAATCATTTCTTGACACCACATCAAGGTTATGTGGCTGGCAGCCCGTAGCTTGTAAATTGCCTTTGCATTGACAATGCACGGGATTTCCATTGGGATTTATGTAGTTCAGTGGCTATTTATGGCTGGGAAATTAGGATGACCTTTTTCCCCAAACTGTGATAATGATGTGATTAATATAAACTAATTCCAGTTAAAGAAAATGCCTTATCTTTATTTAGAAGCCGTGAGCATTCAGAGATGCTAGCTTTTGTTTCCCATCCATGATGCACTGGCTCTTTACTACCCAGTGTGAAGGTAATAATTAGCTCACTACAGCAGGGTAACAAGTTTGCACCCCCGTCCTGCTGCGCAGCACTGTAATTGGTCCCCTCATGTGGCACAGTCGGGCCCCAGAACAAAGGGTTCCCAGAGGGGGAATCTATGCTGACCCATGCTGAACCCTCCACAACAATGACAGGCAGGAAGCATTTACATATGCTGACAGACTTGTCTCTTCCTAGGGTGGAGTGCTAGGCACTTCATTAAAGCAACATCAATACCTGCTGATGGAAACTAGGGAGGGGGCCTGTGTGCATCACTGTCTGCTCCAAGACATGATAGTGGAATGACATAGGCCTGTCACATTCAATTTTGAATAAACAGACAGCATTTATTAAATGAGGTGTGGGTGGAAATTGATGGGAGAGAGGCTGCGAGATGCTGTCTGAGCTGCGGATCGTCTGCATGCATCAGCAATTGGTTTACCCACAAGCTGTTCACCCGAACATCAGCTGCCAAAATCTGTCGGCCTGCGGGTTTACCCAAGCGAAATTTTCACAATTTCCGTCGCGTTGCTTTGTTATTGTTGACCTAAAAATAACTTGCTTTTCCTTCCCTTTAGTGTGGCCGTGCTCCTGCCGTGCTCCGTCAGAGGTTTACAAGCTGCTCAGACAGCCCTGCACTCATGCATCACAGCGGCGGGATCGTGCAAAGTCAGACACAGGTGACATATCTGTCGATTCAGCAGCCCGACTGCCGGAGCGGAGGTGAGTTCGTTCATTCATTGCATTGCGGTGTTGTGAATTCACTCTCTTATCCAGTTACAGGAAGGGTAAATCCTCCTTCCCTTTGACACGCTGCTCATTTAGCTGAGAGGCAGGGAGAACGGCTGCAGGGAGGGGAGCTGAGGTGGAGTGGGGGAGAGTGGGGGAGTGTGCTCTTTGGGAGGTGTCGTCCTGAGCAGATGGACCTCTCAGTGGCGTAGTAAGTGGAGTCTTCACATGGCAGAGGAGACTGCAGGATCTCACAGGAGCGGGTGCAGCATCCAGGTGGCCGCAGCCCCTCCTGTCCAGCTGGAGCAGCGATATGGGACCATCTGACACTTGCAGGAAAAACGATACACTTTTCTTTCTTTGTTTTATCCCAGACACAAAAGCCCTGAGCCAATCAAGGAGCTCAGCTAATGAAGCTGAGAGAAAATCGCTTTGATTACATGTAAGCACTCAAGGTCATGTTGGCAACAAGAGATCAGCATTCACATTCAGGTGGACACTTTCATGCAGATTATTTTTTGGTTTCGTGACAAAAATAGAAATATTTAACACACGGAGGTGATTAAGATTTCATACAAGCCCATATATTTTCAAATGTGCATCATCTACTGAGCACAGTGATTTGTGTACAGCTTACACATGCTGCATTGTAGATTCAACAAATCCAAGTGAGAAAGTCCCATCTGCTCTCATCCTCCACTGATCTCAGGCCCTGGAGGCTACATAGGGCTAATTGTGGCCCCATTTTCCCTTCCTTATCTTTTTTGTTTTTACTCAGTGCTGGGGTCATGGAGGCTCCCAAGTGACCAGCGGCAGGAGCAACAGCCAATGGCCCCTGCTGAGCATCAGTAATTAGAGCCCTTCTCTCCCTCCTCCCTGTGCTTCCCTACAGACCCAGGCCAGGGAACCTCTCGCTCTCCTTCTGAAGGTTACGGGGGGCAGAGAGAGGGAACAGCTGCTGGCGGGGTAACCATCCTCCAGCTCCCATGGATGACCAGCATCTCTCCCGTCTTTCCTTGGTGGATGTGCAGCAGCATCTCTGAAGGCGATTATGAAGGCTTGATCCAGACATACACAGCATCGTCTCCTGCCATCTGGTTTCTGGCTCATTGTTATCACCTTCATGCGACTAGTTGGTTATATGTTAATCTATCGGTGGTTCATTATGACAAACATTTAAATTAGAATTCCAAAAGGTGCTGCAGCAAGACACGTCCACGCATCGCATGACAATAAATTACAGTAACTGGGCAATAACATTAGCATAACCTGTAATAAATGCTGCCTTCGAGAAGCTCACAATCACCAGTTTAATTGAAAATGAATCTATCTGTTGCACTGTGTTATAATCCGTCGACAGGCGTGGTGAAAAAAGTCCTGCTTTGAGAGCTTTAATGTAAATGTAGTAACATTAAAATGTCGTGTCAGTGGTACTTTAGACCCCTTTTTAGAATCATGTGCACAATATTATTACTATTTAACAAGACATAATGACTACTTTATACTATACTACTTGATAAAACATCATAGTGTATTATATCTATAAAGGCAAAAAATATTCCTTCTGAATTAGTGAAGTGTCAAATAACAGAAGATTAACAATTAACCATGTATTTCACTGACAATCTTTGAGTATATCACCATTTTGATAGACATAATAGATAATTACATCATACATAGATATATTTACCGTTGTGTCATATTGTTTACATTCTCATATGCATCTGAAGACATTTACTGTGCATTATATCCCACTTTTATCACTTTTGTCATATTCAGAGAGGTAAAACATATTTTTTATGACTGTTTCTCATTTTATATTTGCATGGATTTGGTTTGAAGCTAAATATCCCATATAACAGGTGTTTAAACGTCATCATTTCTATTTTATTTAATTTTCTCATGAAGGCAGAGTACACATTTTATGGGCCAGGATTGGTGGTGGCTTCTGCAGTGTGGGGAAAAACTGATGTTAGAAGTGTGCTGGGGCCACCTAGTGGACAATGAACTGAAATAGTTTCATGGACGCTGCAAAGCACAAGAGGCAAAGGCAAATGAAAAATTAATTTACTATATTTAATAAACGTAGACATTAATTAAGTACAAACACGGTTTAGGAAGTTAAATCTGCAAAAATCATAACTTTAGAAAAACAATATATGTTATAGGAAAATTACACCTCATAAAAGCACTAGTTAACGTGTTACTTATTTCACAAGCAGTTTTTTATGTGTTATAGTTTGTAATCAGATTAAACAGAGAAAGTACAAGTTTAAGAGGTGTTGACAGGCGGATTTTTATAGGTGTGAGAGGGGATGGGAAAAAACCATGGCAGCAGCTGCTGCTCTCTAGTCGTTCTGCTACTAAGCTAAATTCACTGGCCCCTTCATCGCCCCCCACATATGAGAACTGTGTCAGTCGTTTCAGTAAACTCTTGGCAACCACCTAAATAACAACAATGGCATGACTTGTGTCCGTCTCCAGGTGCCTTCCAGTGCCGTGGTTCCCAGATTAAAAAGCCATTAAGGACAGTAAGTGTTACAAAAGTCTCCCGGCTTAAAGAGCCGGTAAACATTTATCAGTGGAAACATGGTGAGTGAGCCGACAAGAGAGCCCATCTGTGCTGCGGCTCCACACCAAACCAGGGCACTGTGGCTCCGGTCTCTCAGGATGACGCCCACCATTACTTTGACGTAAGACAGTGTTCCAGTGAAGAGGAGCCATGAAAGCACCTGGTGAGAGCACAAGAAGAGAAAAGACTCAGCACTTAACCTGAATGATCTGCACGCCTGCTGAAACCTTAGCTACAGACCAAAAAAACAAAGTTACCAAGTCACCCATTATGAAAGGAAGCACAGTTGTGCAACACTCAGGTGTTCTATAAAGGCGGAGTTGAACTTTGCCACAATTGTTTCCCCACTCAAGCCACAGATACATGTTAATTAGTTTATTTTACTTACAATGACCACTTCTCCCATCACAGTCCCCTGAAGCAATGGACATGGACTCATAGCTGCCATAGCCATGTTATAGCTGCCAAATCCTGTCCCTAATGTTGTCAGTAAACCAAGGAACACCAGTGACCTGTAAACAAACAGCAATAAACATCAGTGGTTTCCTTCTTTTCTAGAGATAAGATAAACAAAAACTATGTAAAACTATGTAAACCATGTATGCTCCCTTTGATAAAATAATATAATAATAAAATTGTACCTGTTTTGGAAGAATGTTGCAATGGTGCATGCCATTGGGTTAGCCACTGAAGCCAAAGTAGCAGAGAGGTGAAAGGCAAGGTTCCCATAGGGCATACAGGAGTATGTCTGCACAGACGGCAGCAGGCCGTTGGTGGCGGCATTAATCCACACCACCATAAAATAGATGAAGATCATCTGGTACAAGGAGTGTTCTGGACCATCCAGCAGAGGCCTGCTCTGAGCTGCACCCTCACTCTGGCCTTTCACAGCCTCTCCTTCAGCCTCTACTCCAGGGTTATCCAGGCCAGAGCTGACTGACGCCCCAGTGTCTGACACAAGATTTTCAGTGGACGGCTCGGCTGTTCGAGGGAGCCTGTTTAAAGCGAAAAATGCAGCCAGGCTTATGCACATCATGACCGCTAGGAAGACAAAAAATACCTCTGTGGAAAAGTTTGGAGAGAGATACTCTGTTTGTAAGAACCACACATCCTCGCCCGTGTTATTTCCCACAGTCTGAGAGGAGTTGACACACTTGGCGATGCCCACGCCTTGTGCCAGAGCAATGATGGCAGGAACTAAACCACTTAACCCTTCCCCGATATAAAACGTTGTGATGTAGTTGGCTGGGAGATGCATCATGAAAGGCAGGAAGGTGACCGAAGAGGTGCAATCGACCAACGACAGAAAGAAGGTAAGGATGAAAAAGGCAGTGCTATATGTTCCCCCGGCCACAATCGTAGTCTTGTGCCAGAAGAAGACCAGCATGATGCAGGCCAGGATACCAATGGAGAGGATAGTGTAAATTACAACATTCTCTTTTAGACGACCCGGGCACAGTTTATGCATCAGAGTGACCAGCAGAGGTCCCAAGTTGGCCAGTTGGATGATGACAGTCAGGTATGAGGGGAGATCCCAGCCCTCGGGGAGAGTATTGACGATGAGTGGTAGTTCCACCCACAGGCCATTTACTGCCACCCAAGAGCCCAGACCAAAGGCACAGGCCAGTATATGGATGAGCAGGGCCATTCTGAAATTGGGTGAGTCTGATGAAACCCCCGAAGAAGACTAAACAGTCTGGCCAAATGGATTTGATTCCGCTGTGTGTAGTGCCTACAGAAACAAAAAATTAAGGCAGAAGCATTATTTTAACAAAAATGAGCAGTGAAGGTTATACCTCAGCTCCCTCTTGTTCTTTCTCTCCACCTCTCCTCTGTCCATCATTTTTCCTTTCACCCCAACCGGTCGAGGCAGATGGCCGCACATCTTTGAGTCTGGTTCTGTCAGAGATTTTCTTTCTGCTCTATTATATTGTTAAGATTTTAGCCTTACTATGTACAGTGCTTTGAGATAATGTACGTTGTGATTTGGTGCTAGTGCTACACAAATACATTTAATTGAATTGAAGTAATCAGGAAAATAATCAAGATTAATTGATAACGTTTATATAAAGCAAGGCCTCCAGGAAAAGGCTTATTCTAAGGCTACAAGTTGTACTTTACAGCAATTATCCACTTGTGCAAACATACTTATGAGGTAGTATATTCAACTTCTGCCAGTAAACCATCCTAAATGTAACTAAATGGACCTCTAAAGCAAGACAAGGACAAGAGTCTTTCTCTCATAGATCAAGCAGATGTGAAATCATGATTGCCTTAATAGAAAAACCAGCATCACTTGTCAGATAGGTTGAGCAGACATGAATCAAGCAGCTGATACAGTCTTCACATCCTTTTCACAAGCACCATATGCACTTCCCTGCATCTGTATCTTGGCACTCTTGTGTCTGCCCACACCAGTCTCATAATGAAGGTCATAAAATGTTGTAAACCCCAATCATATGATTTGTCATTTCTATTCAAGATAGCCGTCACTAGTGCTGCTGTGAGGAAGAAAAAACAGGAACCTGTTGTGCTAAACAGTGTGATCACATGATATCATTTTGAGACAATGTGGTCCAAGTATAAATGTTGTTTGCAGTGTTTACCATACAATAATGCAGCAAATATGCCTCATTTAAGGCCAGGGAATGTACTTACAAGTGTCTTCGGTCCCTGGAGGTGTTGGAGACGCCTTGCTGTCATCTTCTGTAGAAGTCAGTGACAGATCTCTCTTGGCTGTTGTTACACACACACACACACACACACACACTCTGATGAAAATCACATGGCTCCTGGGTAGGTCAGGGTCCACCGCAGCCACGGATCAGCAGCACTAGATAGCAGAGGGCAGTGAGCTTTTACCTTGCTGCACCCACGTTGTTATTAGGTCACGTCAGTGAGGCTCCTCGATATCCACTTGACAGTTTTTACCTCAATGCCTGTTCAAGTAAAGAAAGTAAAAGTGCCTTAGGAAGAAGTTTCCTGTTTCCACACCCATTCAGATTCAGCAGGGGGAGGTGCGGGAGGAAATGTCCAACGTGCTCATCTGTTATGATGACTAAAATCGAAAAAAGATAGTAGGTTTTTAACTTTTCTTTATTCTTAACGGATAATTAAACAGGACAACGTCAACGTCGCCTTTACGTACTACATAAGTACGTAAAGTCTGAAGACACAGACACATATTGTATAACTACATGTCCACAAATCCTCTAAGAAACCGAGGGCGCCGGAGACCAATAAAAACCCGTCTGAGATATGCTTGTACCGCCAACTACTGGCCTTAAGTGTTACTGCAGTACAAACAAAAGATGGATACTCGTCACAATTTATGGCAAGCTGAAAAACTGTAGTTTTGACTTGTCAGAATGACGTCACAGATATCTCTAACTACACAATTCATACTCGTCACAATTAAATCACGATTAGTGTAAATGACGTCCCATATGATCTGTAACGGTGATTTCAGATAGTCAAACTTGGCTTCCTCTGTTTCACAACAGAGGAAGGGACTGTGCACGCGACCGCACCGTTAGCCACTATAGCAAAGCTACGTGCGCGTGCCCGTAGTAGCGACAAGATGGCGGTCGCCGCCGGATCAGGTAATGTCTTAGAGAAATTAATAACCGTAAATGTCTGTCGTTGAATTATTGGCTCAGTCAATGTTCGCGGTTTAGCTGTTAGTGTTTGTGCTAAAGTTAACTGTCCACTAACGCGCCTGCTGCGTGTAAAAGCGACATGCTAACGCAGAGCTGCAGCTGCCGAAGAGAATGAATAGGAAGCTAAGCTAACGTAAGTCGAGTTGAATGGAAGGACATGGCAGTGTGACAGTCGATAAGAGGAAATGCATGTCGTCTGTGAGTATTTCATACGCAAGATGTTGGCTTTTATTTAATGAACATAGGAACAGTGATCTGCGCTGACGCTAGTGAACCGTAGCACCACCGCCGTTGTGTCCGGGTGATCATTTGCGGAATAACGGGTTAGCGACTCAAGACAGCGGATGTTTGGGAAATTTGGTCATTGACATTAAAATAAAACTTGATCAAATGGTGTTGAGATCACGTCCGGCCTTGGTGCATGGTGAAGGTTGGGTGATGTGGTTGTAAACAATTCAACATTTTTTGCGACTCTCAGTTAGTCGTGAAACCGTGACCCAGCGTTTTAGAGGAGGCACCCCGAGCTCGACTGCTGCATCAGCTGGCAGCGCGGCTGTGTTTGCATGGCTCAATGCGGCTGCAGCATCATATCTCACTGCGGAGGCCAAATGATGCAGCACTGCTGGAGCCAGATGTTCATTAAATCAGGGGAATAACATTAAAAGAGAGTCTGATGAAATCTCAAATCATTCGTGTCTTTGCACACATCACACTGCTGCCAGAAATATTTTTTTCCCCTGACGCATTAGGCAGATTTGTTGCAATCTGCAGTCTCACCGTTAGATGTCTCTAATTTTTACAAACTGGACCGTTAACACAACAACACCTTTAAAAACAATACATCTAGTGGTGGTGACTACACTACAGAACCTTATCAGTGTCCACTCTGGCTAAGTTTGCCATGTGACATAGAGTAGTTATGGGAAGATACCACTCTTTTGTGTCTGATAATATTAGTCTGATGCTGTTAATTTAGACCATTTATGAACTATGAATGAAGCTGTTAACAACACATTTGTGTTGAGTCTTTTCAAAGTCATAATTCTAAAAACAGCCCAAAATTAAAATATCTTTTTAAAAAAAACTTTTTTACAGTCTGTGCATAGTGAAGCATGTAAAATATGTATGTATATGCATATATAGATATAGATTTGTATATATGTATATGTATATGTATATATATATATATATGTGTATTGTATCCAATTTTACATTGTTATCTGTCCCATATCTGATCCAGTGATTTTGACCTTTATCAGACCAATACTGATTCCCGTCCCTATTATAGAGGAGTTCTATTTTTCTGTGTTTGAAAGCCGAGCCACATATGTGGGTACGACTACTCTGTTGGTCTACTTGCCATTGTGTTCTTGGGCAAGACACTTAACCCCACGTTGTTCCTGCGTCCTTGAAAAGATCTCTTTTCAGGAGAAAAGAAGCCATTGCCATATTCATCACTTCTGAGCAAATCACGCGTTGAAAGCTCATACATTTATTTCTGCGAGTCGTTTCAATAGCAAGCTTGATGTGTTTGGCCACACATACAGGTGTTAAAGTTCCTCGCAATTTCCGGCTCTTGGAAGAGTTGGAGGAAGGCCAGAAAGGTGTGGGAGATGGGACAGTCAGCTGGGGTCTGGAGGATGATGATGACATGACCTTAACACGGTGGAGAGGGGTCATCATTGGCCCTCCAAGGGTGAGTGGAGCAAATTTTATTTTTTTAACACTTAAATGTTCATTGCACTTTCCTCATCCTTCAAGACAACATGTAAGCTGTGAGTGAGTGCCTGCTTGTAATATAAAGGAATAGTTCAGGGTTTTTGAAATGTGGTTGTAAAAGGTATTGACATAATGCTAACTGAGACACATTATTGTATCCACTCAACAGAAGACTCATCTAATAAAATCTACACCTGCTTAAGGCTAAGATAGTTTTAGAATATATGTCCTGCTTTTTCTTGCCATTAAATGGAAACTGAAGTTTGTTTTGCATTGTAATCTCACGCTCTGCACCAAAGTCACTGATTTTACATCGCTGCACACAGGATGTTGATGATCCACTGCTGCCTCCATCACCTCTATCAACTATGTGATGTGACTATGAATCCACAGGAAATACACACGTTTTTGTAGTTCATCACACCCCTCAGTTTTCTAGCAACCCTATCGCATATGACTGTGTTAAGTTACTTGAATTTAACACAGAGAAAATTCCTTTACCGTGACAACCTCAGTCAGACAAGAGCTAGCTCAGACAATTCAGAGTTTAAATATAAGTCACAACTTGGATTGAGGGCACTTTATTTCATTGTTTTCACATTTGTTACTTGCATTTTATATTGTTTCACAGTTTTCTGACGCTGCTCTACAGAAAACTCATGCCCTCTCACTTTCTCTGTCCACAGACGAGCTATGAAAACAGGATGTACAATCTGAAGGTTGAATGTGGGCCAGGATACCCAGAGTCTCCGCCATTTGTCAGATTTGTGACAAAAATAAACTTGAGTGGTGTGCACAGCTCCAACGGTGTGGTATGTATACTGGCTACTGTTCTAAATCAATTACCCATTTTGAGACAAAACTTTTCGATTTTTAGATTTCCTCAGTGTACCACAAAAAAGCACCAAAAGCGTCTCCTCATAACTGCAGAAAAAATTCTAGAAATTCATTGAGGAAAACTTACTGAACACAGCCACAAACTGAATCAAGAGTAACTAGATTAAGGCTGCTCAGTTTCCCAGTGTCAGTACCCTCCTCTGTCTTTTTTTAAATTTTTTTATCATGAATCCAGATCCTTATCTGCAAATCTATATAACCACTAAAATCAAATAACGTCTTTCTCTGGGACATAACTCACATTCCTGAAAAAATTCACTTCACTTTTCAAGTTATGCTGCTGACAGACAAACGCAGCCAAAAACTCAATCTCCTCTAGTAATGTTTAAAATAGAGATGCAGAGATGATTGGCATTGTATAGTAACTGTCATAGTGTTTCATGAATTGGATTGTTATTATGTGTTTACACCAGCTTGATAAATGTTGCTACATGCAATAAATCATCCAAGTTTATTTGACATTCAGTTTTTGTCTTGAATTTAATATGGAGTTTATATATCATTTCGTATTTACAATATACAGTAAAGGTGCACTGCTGTGCTGACACAACATGCAGATTAGAGAGGCATTGGGTTTGTATTATGAGACTGTTATATATATATTTTATCGGATTTTAGAGAAACCCATATCAGTCGAGTTATTTGATTAAAAGTACGGGTGGAACAGTTCACAAAGTCCGTGGTTTGGTTCATATCACGGTTTTGGGGTCACGGTTTTCGGGTATTTTTAACACTCTAAAAATACCATGTATCAGATCTATAGCCTAATAATTAGATTTTTTTATCAGATATTCTTAAGGAACATGTCATGCAATCATGCAAAAACTGAAATAATGAGGCAGCTTGATTAGGGATTAAGCACATCATTGTAACAATCCAGAGATTTTGAAACCGTAAGAGGAGAGACATAGCTGCATATACACGTTTATATGTTGATTCTAGTTTCCATTCCATTCTGTCACTTTTTGTGTCAGTGCTTCAGAAAGATGCTCACTTGTGTGGCTTTCATTAAGTGGGCGGGTCTGCAAAACGGAGCTTTTCATCTCCCACTGAATTCATGTAACAGTTAGAAAACTTTCAGTGGCCCTGGAGGTTCATCCATCTGTTGTAAGAGCCACGTAAGCTCTGTCAGACAATTCTTTGACAATTCATTGTCGTGTCTCTTCATAAAGTTCAGGAATTACTGTGTTGCTGAAGTGACAGCGGGATGGAATATTATACCACGGCTCAAGTACTTCATCATCAATCATATGCTGAAATCCTGCACCCTCCACTACGGCATAAGGCTGCATATGTTTCGCTTTAAACACCCCCATTGCTTTCCGTATGCTTGGTCTGACTTCTCACCGAGTGCCTGTATAAATACTGTGGGGAGCAGAAGTTGCTTACCCAACTCTCTCTTCCGTGTGCTGTCACACTGGGGTGATGTCTCTGCAGATGCGGGAGTATATTTGAAGTGTTGCTGCTAGTATAAGTAACACGTGTTGAGGTTCCTGTCTTCTCTTGACATTTATGCAACTGACCTGCAGCACTTAACAGTACACGCCTCGGATGGTACACATGTGTCCCGAACCGTGACAAGCGTACCGAACAGACGGGACAGATTTTTTTTAATGAACAGTTCCACCCCTAATTAAAAGGTAGTACCCCAGTTCAGGTCTAACATTTTGCCCCAAAATGTAAAATCAGAGATGGACTATCAGTGTCTGTGATTCTCCTGGGCGTGTTCAGAGTGCATCTTCTCTTGTTCTCTGTTGTCCAGGTTGACATGCATGCAGTGACTCCACTGGCAAAGTGGCAGAACTCCTACAGCATCCGGATAGTGCTGCTGGAGCTGCGACGGCTCATGACGTGCAAGGAAAACATGAAGCTTCCTCAGCCACCTGAGGGCCAGATCTACTCCAACTGAGCCCCCTCTACTTTTAACTTTTTCTCATTCCCTCTCTCCCCCCCTCCCCACCCAACCCAACTCTTCTTTTACGCTTTTATCCTCTTAACCCCGATAATGAGCTACGTGACATTCCACATCCTGTCTACGCCATGGCTGAGCACACATACACACACACATACACAGACAAAATGAGCTGTCATGAAACCCATTCCAGGCCTCACGCTCGCTCCCTCCTTCTCTCATCACTGGAGCTCTGGGTGGACTTGATGTGATTAGGCAAGGTGGAGTCCTCAGTCCACGCCAGATATAATCATTCAAATACTGTACATCTTACTAATCTTTTTTTTTTATTATTATATTATTATTATTATTATTTGTTAAAGAAATGCAGATTGTACAATAACATAAATAATCTTATTGAGTGTACCTCTTTTGTCTGCTGCCTTTTTGTAACATTGCAATTGCCACTTACCATCTCTGACCATGGTTCATTAGACAGTTTGATGTTTTTTGTCAGGAGATGACCTTTGTCGTATAAAATTCCATAATCAAATAACTTGGCAAATGGTGTTAAGAATGTCTTACGTCATAAATCTAATTAAATATTTTCGTCATTGTGTGTTGACATTGGCTTGTACACCCATAGTACTCGCGTGATTGTGGCTCAGGTGCCTGGTAATGGTCACCTTAGTTTCACATGGATTTTGAAAGGACTGTCCAAACTGAACTCTTTAGCTACACCATTATATCTGATTGTTATATGCATATTAGCATAGTATGCATATCTTCTGTCGGTCTACAAAAGTCCCAGTTTAACCATGCTTGAACGTAGAAGTGAAATCAGCTACCTCTTTGGTCCAGTGTATTGTCAGAACAATAATCAGACTTGTGAAACTGCCTTGGCTTCTTCATGTCTTTCGTTTTTCGCTTCCTTCATAAATCCTACTTCATGCTTTTCATGCATTCGTGTCTTTGTGTCACACAATTATTGATCATATGTGCGGTCTTTACTTACATATATATATATATATATATATATATATATATATATACATATACATACTTTTCCACGTGTTTGGAAACGGACTTCTACGTCCAGCTTAGCTTCAAATCTCTGAAAACCCAACCAACATGATCAGCTGTGCTCATTTGATGAATATTTTGCAATGAAAATTAAAATTGTTTTAAGCTCACCCTAAATATTAAGTAAATTTTATTTCTATACAACATCACAAATGCAGTTGGCCTCAAAGGGCTTTATAGTCTGTACACTCCTCTATCCTTGGGAGGAACTTCAGGAAGGTCCACACAGGAGGGATCCCTGTCCAAGGATAGACAGGTGTGCAGTAGGTGTCATATATACAGATTACATGTTACAAATTCAACAGATTGCAAACAAAAATTTACAAAGAGTAAAAACATAAAAAGCACAGAATGTAAAAAAACAGAAATTGTGCCAGGGGCTAATATTATATTAGCCTAGGGTATTAAAAATAAATACAGGACAAGTTATTTGCATGATCCTTAACTGTTGCCCCTAGTGATTTCTTTTGGATATATTTTGTAATTGAGATATGTTTCATAATTGGTGCGATTTCTCATTTTTGAATTTTTGAAATTATTTTCATAAAAAAATAAATAATTTCTCCATTTTCCTCCCACAGTCCGAAAACATGATTTGGGGATTAGGCAAATTGGACATTAAAGTCCCTGTGATGTGTATCCCGCCTTTCGCCCTCTGTCAGCTGGGATTGGCACCAGCAGATAAAGAGGTAGAAGATCAAATCCGAATTACAAATATATAGATTTTTTGGACTCTGTCAACAGCTGTTTGCAAAAATAAGTGTTGTAATGGAGGTCTGTGTAAAAATGTGCCTACTTCACACTCATCAATCTCAACTACAATAGCAGAAACCTAGAGGTAAATAGGCGATAAAGCATGACATGAATGAGTGGACACCAGTGTGATGGTACCGGTGGACACCAGTGTGATGGTACCGGTGGTACCATCCAATAGAAGCCTCTGAACTTTTGGATGCAAAACATTAACATGGTGCCTGTCAAATCATGTTTTTGGAGGTTTCAAAGCGTTTGCTGCCTAATCTCCTTGGTGATCCTTTCTTTCTTCCTCTCACGCTGTGACCTTATTGTTGTCACAGTCTCGTTCATGATCCAGCTTCTTCTTAACCTCTGTTGTGACACATCCCTGGGTTCTCCTACTGCAGGTGGAGGTGGACAAACCTGCAGAGCTTTTCTGGCCCATCCTTTTGTCGTGTCCTAACCACAGAAAAAAGGTTTTGATTTTAGGCTGCGCGTCGTCATCATCCAGCTTTCTTTTTTTTCCTGATCTACGTGAGATTGGTCCCTGGGTGTTGTTGGTGCAGGGATGTTGGTCAGTGTAGAGTTGCTGCACCATGCTGCTGCTCTTATTAGATTGAAGATGGAAAGCATGTGTGGAATTGTGCTTGTTGCTGCCAATTCCGTCCTCAATGCATTTTCTGTGTTTCCTCCTCTCACGATGTGACCTCTCATTGTCGGCATGACCTTGATCCAGCGACTTCTTAACCTCTGATGCAACACACGCCTGGCTTCTCCTCCCACAGCAGGACGTGGTCGGACCTGCAGATCTCTTTTGGCCCCGCCTTCTGTTGTTTTCTGACCGCGGAACATTGGTTCTGTATTTGGGCTGCACATCTTCATCGTTCATCTTTCGTTTTTTCCCTGATCTGCCTGAGATGGGGGCCTGGACGTTGGTGCAGGGATGTGAGTTGGTGTTGTTGGGCTTGGCCATGCTGCTCCCCTTTGCCTGAGATGTAGAATTCCTCTGGGCAAACTGTGGCCGCTGCCCTGACCCACACACAGTTTTCCTACTGTCATTGGTCAGGGAGTTCTTCAAAGAGGTCTCCATTATGAAAGAACAGGATCTGGCACTGCAATACAATGAATCCAAACAATAGCTGATCACGCATGTGAATTCATAAAACGGGTGATATGTAAGAAATGTATAAAGTCATAAAATTACCATGATGAAGATTACACAACACATGCAAAAACATCTATCTCGTTTCTGGTTTACCTATTCAAAATAATATTGTTATTAGCTGTAATATTTCTACAACTTATGTTTATGTAAACATTTGCTCTTGTTGCATTTGATATTCTTTAATTGGGTCATATAGTTTGTCATCTTTTATGATTTTACTATTTTATAATAGTAAAAGATTTGGGTGATGGATTTGACATTGGGCTTGATCAGATTCTTGAGTTTGAAGTATCATTTTCATGTGGAAGTTGTATTTTGTTTTGTGGAGTATTTTAATTTAAGTAAAGAAACTGGTAGGATGCACCTCTAGCGTGCTTTTAGCACATCTGAAAACTGAATTTTAATCACACACACTAAAATCTCACCCGCCAATGTATTTCAGTAACTGTTGTAAACTCAAAAGTAGAGGAAAATTAGTGGAAAAAAATAATTAATTTGCATTGTTCACTTACTATTTGCTGTAGCAGCGCATGGCGTCAAAGTGCTGCATGCTGATGAATCGATGCTGCAGCAGCTCCTGTGGTGTTGTCCGCTTGGTGGCTTCGAGCTGAAGCGTTCCCTTCAGCAAGTCCACAAACGCCTCCTTATCGGTCATCTCTACAAATGCGTCTACATAATGATGTGAACGCACGCACCAGAACTAAAACAGGACGACAGAGCAGTGACAACGGTCAGGGTGGCATCGTCAGTTATCTCCACCTGTCATGAAGATGTTTGATTGTATTCTATCTATGCTGAAGAAGAAAAAGTTAGATCTACATTCTCAATGTCATCCAGAGATTGTAACTTTAGCCTCCTGGTTTCCACTGACTGAAGTCCCCAGACCTGTTTTGGTGACTGATCAGAAATGTACTTGTTAGCAGTCGCAATTGGCTTTTAGTCAATAACGAAACATACAAAATAAGTTTAAAAATCACATTGTTGATGGATTAGATGAATTAGCTTTCATGTTCACTGATTAACTATGATATTAAAGCCAGCATGGCGGCAATGTGAGAAAGAAACCCATCAGGTGGTTTTTAGTTACCTTGAGTTTCCAGACACTTCTAGTAGATTTGACGTTTTTCTGGAAAAATTTGTAAGTGTTCCATCCGGCAGAGAGCATGGAGTCAGGTGGCTGACCCTGAGTCTGCACAATGAGCCTCATCTGAAAATGCAACACACTTTAAAACTGCAATGCGTAACTTGTAAATAGAAATGTCTGTTACATTCAAACCATTGTCAAACGAGTTCACACAATGTTGTTCAGTCACAGTACGTTTAATCGAGGGTCATAGTCCGACTAAGGCAATCAGACAACTTGCCAAGTCCGTTTACACATGCGGAGGAGAAAATCGATTTATTGGCCGTGTATGTCTGACTCCGCCTCCTTAGGCGCTGTATCTCTCTATAAGCGAGTGTGAATGGAATCCTGTTGCCATTTACAACACAGAAAAACACTACGAGACTATTGTGTTGTTTGTTCTTTTCCAGCAACAGGAAAAGCAGTTTATACATCATCTCCTACGTCCGGGGAAAGACCGGGGAGGAAATCTTGGTGCATGCACAGAACGCCAAGTCCAACTCCAGTCTGATTAAGTGTATACATGCAGGAGTAATCGGACTATGTATCCCATTATCCAGGTAGGTTAGTCCGACTAAGACTAGATTTTAGTCAGGCTAACGTGTTTACATGACCAAATTATTGTTTTAGCCCGACTAAAATCTGACTTTTAACATGTCAGAGGCAACAGCACTATTGTGCTAGTAAAGTGAGACATTTGCAAACAGGTTGGAGTGTGACTGAAAACACAAAGAAGCGCTCGCGACACGTTTCAGGGGCAAATTCTTCTGCTCAAAAATGCTGGTCATTCAGCAGTTTAACAAGATCAAACCCTCTTGTCCACACCTTCCCTCCATGCTGCTACTGTATACACACAAACGCTCCCTCAGTCAGGTTCGATAGCTTGCTGATCGTTTCCGTTCACTGTTATAAGACCGAACAGTCAAAATGTTACACGCAGCAGCTTTAAAGTCACTCTGGAAGTCATGTTACCTCCACCTTTACATATTATTTCAGGAAAACATAAAACCAGATTCTTTGAGTAAAACTTTTATTAGTGCGCACCATATCATACTCATTCTTGCCAGGGTAGAGATGCGTGCCGAGGAACATTGTAGCCGCCAAGCAGCCCAGAGACCACATATCTATGGCCTCTGTGAACGGAAGACCCAAAATGATCTCTGGAGACCTGAGGGAGGACAGGCAAACCATGATGACATTGTCCATCAGGTCATACAACTCACTGTGATTTTAATGTGACTGGAGTAAAGATCCTCACAAAGACATGTGAGCGAGGAGGCAGGTTTATTAACTCCACAAATGAGCTTCTGTTTTCACCGGTGTGGGGTTATCTGTCCTTCTGTTAAGCAACTTGCTGTCTACCATTTTTGACAGAGCAATCTGAATGAGTAATCACCCAAGTATCTCCCATTAAATTTAGGTAAGAATCTACCGACTGATGATGTCACAAATTTTTTTTCAAATATTCAAGAAATCTGTCTTTTATAATTGGCAAAACTGTCAAAACTTGTAAAAAAAAAAAAATGCAGGATCAGGCACTCTAACATCAGACTTCGGTCGGATCTGATCACAAATTCAGATCAGAATTTGGATCCAGATTATGGATTTGGCGGCAATTTAAATTTAAAGTTCAGTTGTGTCTATCTCAGTAACATCTTAACAGATCAGGATGAATTTTGTCATGTTTATGTAAGACGGCAATCGCTATAAGCAGGTAAAGTAAACATTTCACAACGCAAAGTGAAACCCTTGGCACCCTTGGCTCTTGTATATTTTCAGCCACTAATGCACCACCACAAAGCTCCGATATGTTTGTCATCGCACTCACCGGTATGGACGGGTCTGGAGTTTTGTGCCGACTTTGGCGGCGGACACTTCACAGGCAATGCCAAAGTCGATGACTTTGACTCTGTACGGCTCCTGCAGATGGTCGACCAACATCACATTTTCCAACTTGATGTCTCCATGAATGATCCCAGCGGCCTTCAAGTGACTGAGTGCGTTAGCGAGCTGAAAGTTATGCAAATTGTTAATGTCAGCAGTGTTGGATGAATAAGATTTAGTTAGGTTAGGTGTCTGCAACCTCGAGTATGAAAAGAGACAGTTTTGTTAACAACACACAGCAAGTGGCGGGCCGTATGAAATTGATTTGGGGGCCACATGTGGCCCATGGGCCCAAGTTTGAGACCTCTGATTATGTAGAATATGTATGTTTTATTTTTGGTTTTCAGCTACTTTGACATAGCTTATCCAGTATTGTACTTTCTCCCTGCTATTTATAACTTTCGGATCCGACCTCTCAACCCATTTTTCCTCCATTCACTTTGAATGGAGGCGAAACAAAGCCAGATCACAGCACAGCACAGCAGCAGGACGTACCTGCAGGATGATTGGTCGGATTTCTTTCAGGAGAAGAGGATTGAAACGTCTCTCCTTCATGAATTCGTACAGAGTTTTGTCCAAGTGCTCAAACTCCAGGAAAATGTGTCTCCCGTCCGTGAAGGCCCGGTACCAGTGGACGAGGTTGCATTTGTCCGACTCCAGTGACTTGAGCTTCCTCATCATGGCCACCTCTTCATTCGCAGGCTCGACGTCCAGGCCCTGTATCTTCATCATTTTGATGGCCACCGTCTTCATGTCGTTTATTCTCGTGCATTTCACGACTTTTCCAAACGTGCCTGACCCCAGGAAAGACTCCATCAGGAAGACGGTGTACCCCGAGGTCAGAGGGCCTCCGGAGTCAGGTCGAGCAACATCCGTCTCAGAACCCATCACGTATCTGTGTCCTCAAATACCGCTCTCAATAATGCTGTGATGTGAATTCATCTTCACTGAGAATGCTCACAGAAAAGGTTTCTATTCTGTACCCAGTGATTGCTGGTGGTATATGTTGGGTTTTTCCATTGATATCCACATCTTTTCAAGAGAAACCAACAAGTTGAAAGGTTAGGTTCAAAGATTGAATGTCCCTGCTGAATGATGCACATCCTTTGATTTGCACACAGGCTGGAATTAACATTAACTTTGATCTGTGCTCTACATTAGTTTCCTATGGGAGTTTTTTTTTGTTTTTTTGCAATTTTCTTTGCCACATTTACTCAAAAGAAAAATAGACTTTGATGTGTGAGTTCAGAATGTACTAGTCATAGACTGGAAAAGGAGGACCGGATAAAAACATAACATTGCACTATAGTAACATCATTATGTGGTGTAAATAAAGTATCTTATTTTGTATATTAATAGCTTGACATTGTGGAACAGTGGAAAAATATGTACATATTGTTATTACCAAGCCAGAAATTGTATAGAAATAAGTTGTTACCACAATATTACCTCCATAATAAAAAAGTATTACCATAAATGAGTAATAAGTGATACCAAAGATGGACAGGAAAGAGAGGCTTTATCATCACCACTACTACTACTAACTTTAACTAATAACTAACCTTATGTCCACACTCATGTAATAACTTTCATCTTTGTTATTGTTTACCATTATTTAATTTATTTTTTACAACTATTTAACTATTGCCACCCAATTTAAAATAGAAATCATGACAAGGGCAAATTTCTGTACATTGGTTATTATTTTAACCCTAAATTTGATCTTTTAATAGTATGATTTTTTGTTCTCTTCATGTGTGCCATTATTGTTGTACTAAATTCCCAACATAGTGGTATTTATGCTTGTTTTAGTTTCCTACTGTGACAAATACCTATATATTCAAATATGAGCTCCGATGTTTGTATAAACAGGAAGAAAAGTTAAAGAAAAAATGGTAAATGGGATAAACCAGTTGAGTGTAAACATCAGGCTGTAAGTAATTTAAATAGGCTCGATAGAAACTGGTTTACAAACAGGTTAGAAAGTGAGAGGTCCTTTTTTTTTTTAAATAAAAAAAAAACTGCTCATGATACTACAAACAAACATTTCAAAATATCATAGGCTGACATTTGAACACATTGCACCATGAAAAGCACAGGATAACAATGGCTCTTTTCAGTAAAGACAAACAGTGCGATAGTGTCACCCTGACACTGAGGAAGCCAAATGGAACTCAGCTGTCATTCCTTTGATTATTTATACCTGTGGTTTTCCTGCTGTGACGTCAACATGGCCTGTGAAGGTTTAACATTAGAGCACAAAAGAAACGACAAACAAAAGTCATTATCAACTCTTTATTTAGTTTATTTTATAAATACAGTTTAATATATACATTGTACGTCTCCCACGTGGAAGACAACAAAAAGGCATCGAGGCATTTTCCTAGATTTCTAAAACCCAATCGCCACCAGCAAATGTCACCAACATCCATGTTCAATTACTCGCCTCAGGAGGAGCGAGAGGCAAACGAGGGGCAATTTAAAGTGAGTCAGTGAGCTTCTTTTTTTATTTATTTTTTTTTTTTTTACTCATGTCACTGATAAGATTTACAGTAAAATCAATCAGGAAGAGGATAAGGCCATTCAATAAAAAGTCAACGACTGCCAAGCCCGCTTACTAACACGTTGATTTGATTTCCACAATATTGTTTCCTAGTTGGAACATATTTAATGAACCACGGTCACAAAATACCCTTCAGAACCACAAATGAAAGCCCAGAACAAAAGAAAAAAACACACACAGCTTAATCACAAACGTTACCTCAAAAAACCTTGCTGATGTATAATGTTTATGGCAGAACCCATTTTTGCATTTTAGCTATTTTAGTCAAAGTAATGTGAGTAAAAGGAGTGCTTTTTGTCCTTTTTTTTTCTTCTAAATATTTCTTTACAAATGTAATGACCCTATAACCACAATCCTGAGATCATCTGGAGAATAAAAATGAACGATAAGTGATCTCCATATTCACTCCTAACAACTACCGCCTTAAGAGTATTTCTTTTTTTTATTACTGTATACTTTCAAAGTGAAATAGTCCCTCAAGTTAATCTTGACACCCTTAAATTACCTTTAAAATGACCACAAAAAGCAACCGACTAAAGCACGGAAACATCACGCAGAGAACAAAGTTCAGCTGTGCTGAACGGTGGGTGCACCGACAATGTTTTTGCCTTAAACTAATCCAAAAAAAAGAGAATTATAAGTATAGAATATGTATACTGGTCTTAAACTGTGATGCAGTGACACGTAAAACCTTCCATTTAAAAAAAAAAAAAAATTAGACTACTACGTAATCGTATAGCATAATAGCATAATAGCATAATAGCATAATTTTGGTTTCAAAGTCAACTTTACTATAATGAAGTAATCTACTTGGAGGAAATCACTTTACCATTCGTTCTTTCAATATTCAATTGAGAATCAAAAATTCAAAACATTACATGTTTTCCAATCTTGAACGAAAAAATAAAAAACTTAAGGGTTGTTGTTGAAAAACTTTCTCTAAAAAGAGCAGTCAAACATTCCTAAGCACAAACAGCTCAGGACGGTACCAGCTGCAACTCGCTAATCACAAAGGCCTCGATGTAGCACTGGCCGCTATCATCTGTCTACAGAATGTGTCTCTTTGTGTTTCCACTGAGCCGAACCACAGGACTGATAACTCAACTACGCAGTCCTCCCCAAGGTCTGCTCTAGAGGAAGGCGCCAGACATCTTAACCTGACGTCTCTCCCTTCTCCCCCTTTTCTCCAAAACCTTTTAAATACCATAACTCATCTCAGAATGTGAATGTGATGTGGATATTCACTCACGTTGAAACTGGAATTTTGTTTTATTCTATATTTAAATGTGGTTCGTTTATGGCTTTATTTGTCTTAACAGACGAGCCCGTCGTAAATAAACAACTTCTAGTTTCAATGCGAGTGGGAGAAATTATAATATCCACATCACTTTCAGACAAATTTGTTACATTTGATTTATGCACAAACTCAGCACGGAAAACAACCCTAAAGTTTCTTATTCTTTCATTCAACATTGGAAAACAGTTGTATTTATTTTTTTATTTAGATCCTCAATTGAATATTGAAAGAACAAATGATGCATGGACACCAGGGAAGCCAAGTTAACCCGGTCACTTCAACTCAACAGCAAGGTTAAATTCTCCCACTTTTGACCTGGAACCTTGGCATGAAGATAACATTTTGGTTACCTGGGACAATTTGGTCAAACAGTTTTGGGGGTTTAACTTAGTGAAAGAGGTAAAAATGAAGTTGATTTGGAGCAAAGCACAATTCTCATTGGTCAGAACACAAACACAGGACAGCTGGTGACCCAGTACAGTATATCGCTCGCACAGGCCGACATGCTCTGTGCACGCATGCATTCTTTACGCCTACTGTATGTAAGTGACATCTTCATTAGTTTAAATCATGTCGTCATGCAGTTCGTACGTTGGTACATGAGCTCCAGGTTTATGTGTGTGTAAACTATTAAAAATAGAAAAGGCATTGAAACCCACTCATATTGAATTAATTAAGACATAGCCTCTTATTACACTGCATAGTCACTTGCTGTACAATACATTTACAAATTATTATTTAAAGCACTTAAAAAACTACTTCAACCTTTTTTAGTTCAGTGACATAATCTCATCTGTAGGAGTGAAGAAATAACAAGTTTTCGACAGCCGTCACCAAAGCCCTTGCAACGTCGCCACGGCAACGTCACTCACTGGGAATGTTCCACTCTGAAACTGAGGCTTCCCTTTCCACATATATTAAAAAAGATCAAGATGAGAGGAATGAAAACAAGTACTCTCTTTACACCCGGCATTAAAACACAGTTTTGAACCCAGTTTTAATACACTTCTATGAACAACAAAGGTTGGTGGTAGACGTCTGTCTGTCTCTGTCTCTTGTTTCGTTTTGTGTCATGTGACAATGGAGGAACACCACTTCCTTAAGGGATAATTCAGGTTTAGCGAGTGGTTTTATGAGGTAGTGACACAGTGAGTGCACCGGCGTTTCTGTAAACACTCCATCTTATTAGAAATGTCACCAAACAAAAGCCTCACCTGTTAACTTCTATTGTGTGCTTACATCTATGATTCTATATCTACAGAAGAGGATTAGCACCACATGTAAAGGAAAGGAAAAAATGAAAGGGCATGAATTCTGAGAAAAAAAAAGTCAGATAATCTCAAAATGTCTGACTTTTTTTCAGAATTCATGTTGTTTTATTTTTTTACATGTGGCCCTAATACTCCTCAGTATACATCTTATTGGTGTATATATTAAAATCACTTTGACACCATTTCCAGCTAGAAACTGAAATGTGTCAGTACCTCACACAACCAACTTCCAAACCCCCGCAGAGTAGCCGTTGTCATGATTATTAGAGCGACTATACTTTGTGCTCAATGTGGTCACAGAGCGTCTCTGACCACTTCTTTTACGTGGTCAAGCCTCATCTCATCGCACTTCAATCCCCTATTTTACTGCCTGGTGTAAACAGAGTACATGTTACATAAATACAGATGGCACATAACTTTGGAGTATCTGTGTCCGATTCACTGATACACAAATCCCAGAATGATGCACAAGAGGTGCTGCAAATAAAAGAAAAGAAAAGAAAAGACAAAATTAAGACACAAGGATTGCATTTCCAGTGTGTAAGGCAACCAGACGAAACAAATGCAAATGTCTCTTTTCTACAAAGATCCCAAAAATGCCCCTCTCTGGGCCTCATCTGTGAAGACGACTTAACAGAATAACCCAGAATGATTCAGCGGCAACAATGTGATATGCATCAACGCTGACAACAGTTACCGACATTGCAGTGTAACCTGTTGACATCGAAATGACTCGACAACCCCACTGAGCCTCAACATTTCTGTGTTTATAGAGCGAAAATAGCCAAATCACATCAACAAATTCAACTGAAAACACCTGCTTAGAATCATCCGACAGCAACATTAGCATTTATTGATAAATTTAAAATGTGGTGTTTGTTTGTTCTTTCATATGCTGGTGACCGATTTGGCTTGTAAATAACTGTAGTCGTTGTCCTTGCCGTGACTCTGCATTTTGACTTGTAGCTCGTCACTGGAATCAACAGTGGGTGCTGGTTAATACTGAAGAACACAGACCATAAAACTATTCTCGTCTTCACCACGACAACAGTCAACAATTGTAACAATAATCTACCACTTTGTTTATGAGCTATCGACATTGGTAAAGCATCCTAGGCTGTAGTGACCCTGTCCTATGACATAATATGGCCTAAATCCAAATTTTATTTATTACTCCACAATAAATAGATGAAAAAATATATGATCCAGAGAATATAAAGCGGTTCTAAATATATGCTTCATTATCGACGTTTCAAATGAACAGTTCGCGACTCTAAAAGAGAGGAGACGAATTCAAGTATTCTCTCATGGGTACGCTTAAATTTTCTGGCGAGAAGGGAAATATTTGAATCACCTTAGGACTGCGATCTCAAATGATGTATCCAACCAAAGCCTCTTAGCAAAAGCCTTTGTAAATCACCTTAAACAACGTGATGAGTGGTGTTAAACACACTGGGAGTTGAAGATATATATTGCAGTTTTTTTAACGAACGATCTCCATGAGTGAGTGATGAATATTTCATTCAACAAAGCCCTCCTCTTAAGAAGCAGACAAAAAAAAATGTGCAAGACTTAAAGCTATGGCATCAGAAACTGTTAGTTTTCCTTAAAATGGAGGATTCAGTTTAAGTGAGGCAAAAAAAAAAAGTGTTGGGGGGTGGGGGGGGGGGGGGGTGTGAGAAGCCTGGACAGAGCCAGCATATTCTGAGGTAGGGTGCAATTAGCCCGCAGCGTTACTTGACTTTTTGAGCCCATTTCAGGTCGTCCGCTCTGGGCTTCTCTCCCGTCACACCCTGGATGAGATCCTCCAGGCTCCTCCAGAAGCCCAGCTTCTCCAGTGGGTAGTTCAACCAACCTGCAGAGACACACGTCATTGACAAATATGCCCCAACAAAATCTCGTCAAAATCATCATCTTTAAGATACTTTTTTTGGCCTGGCATACAATCTATGATTTGAGGGTGTCCCAGACAAAAGATGCCAAACATGAAACAATCACCGGGATTTATTTGATCTTGTTGTGAGAAGTCGTAAACATGGCCTTGCGACTTAAGATCGCTTGATAAAAGTTTCTGACACTCGTACGTTTGCATGCACAGTTTAATGGAGCTAAGGCTGTAGTCCAACTAAGAAAGGCAAGAGTCTGAGTATACAGGCAGAGGAGAAAATCGCTTTATTGGCCATAGGTGATACTGTATCTCTCTTTCAGCTGGAGCGTATTGACTCCTGTTGACCTTTACATCGCAGGAAAACAACAGCATATGGCGCGATGGGGGCAGTGAAGTGAATGGTACTGGGGTTCCAAAGCATAAATATCGTCTGTCTGTCAGTCCAGAAGTGGGTCTTCTACGTAGCTTTCACTCTTGCAAACGTCATCATGTTGTTTGTTCTTTTCTAACAACAGTACTGCAGTCTATATGTCGTCAAAGACCGGGGAGAAAATCTTGGTGCGTGTGCAGAAAACCAAGTCCGACTCCAGTCCGACTAAGTGTTTACATGCAGGAGTAATCGGACTATGAATCGCATTATCCAAGTATGTTAGTCTGACTAAGACTAGCTCGATTTTAGTCGGACTAATGTGTTTACATTAAGATAAACAAATGACTGTCTTAGTCTGACTAAAATCAGACTTTTTACATGTTTGTAAAACGTGTCAGAAACTTAAAATGACCACAGTTTGACTGGCTGCTACAATCTACATCTACTGACTCGCAATGTTACAGGGAATCAGTGGCAGCGTGAGACAGTCAATTTGCGACGGTTGTAAATGGAATGACAGTATGTGGGATATAATGCGTCAGTAGAAAAAAACAAAGCCAATGTCTTGTGTCGTAACCTATGACTCATAAGTGTCAGCATCATACAGACTGTTTGCGTCAGCCTTGTACGATCATGATGATTGTAGAACAGTGTTGAAATCTCAAAAAGACGAACCTGTAGTGATGCAGAAGTATGTCTCATGGGGGGAGACGTGGTGGATGCGATGGTGCTTGCGAGGAAGGATGACGTGGCAGTCCTGCAGCAACACAACCCAACCAGGAAGGCCAAAATACGTGTGCGACCACTTGTGGATCTGGTTGGTGAGCGTCACAAAGATGGCGAGGGCAAACAAGAAGCAGTACCATGGGTAGACGTGGTAAATCTCCGCTGCAATTAAAAGGAAGAAAGAAACAAAGTGGAAGGGAAACGTAGATCAGATTACAGTTTTTTCACACAGCAGAACATGTCGGGCTCGGGTGGTTGATATAAAAACACACCAGGGCTGAGGGTGAGGAAGTTGAAGGCCATGTTTGCCAGAGGGACGATGGTCAGCATGCAATTGTCCCCGTTGGTCTCGATGAAGTCGTGGCGGGTAATGGCTGTGGGGTCGATATGGTGCTCTCTGAATGGTCGTATGAAGGCCTGCAGGTCGGATCACATCAGTTCAGAACAAAAATGGATTCTAGCTTTTAAAAAAAGAACATAAAAAAAAAAAATTAATTAATGCAAACTTCACCTTTCCAAAGATGGGTAGATCCACTGATCCCCACGTATCAGCGGCCCAGTGAACAAGTCCTGATGCAAAGTCTGCTGTGAGTATTCCTGCAACTAAAAATGAGTTGGAGGAGTAAATATTTACTATTCTTTTTATTATTTCAATTTTTTTTTCTTTCTCCAATCTGCAGCCCTTACCAGTGCCCAATGGGATGTGCCACAAATGCCCCACGTTGAAATTGGCAAGGAGGTGAATGAAATTGAAGGCCATGAGAGAGAAGCAGAAGACGACACTAATCCATTCTTGGAATCTTTTACCTTAAAGAAAAACAACAGGAGCACACATTTTAGAACAAACAGAGGATTGCTGCACATTCAAGTCCTTAGACCACAGCACCTGGACTTGATGAGGACATTATGATATTGAAAATAAAATGTCTAAGGGTTTGTAAACCAGTAATTAATAATCAGATGCATCTTTATGACAGTGACACAGCATTACACATTACCCTGGACTTTGCTAGTTGTAAAACACCATAGAGGAACTGGGTCAACGATATCGGTGTACATCTTTAAAGAGTCTGATCAACTCTTAACTCAAACTGTTTGATTACAGAGTGGCTGCACAGGGCAGAGTCTGTATGAAGTTTACAATTTTGTTCTGAGAGTCATAGAACTCTGTGCACACAGTGTGACGTCATACCACATCCATAAATTCCACAAAGAAGAACTATTGCTACGGAGTAAACAAAGAGCAAGAATGGAGGACATGCAGCATCTTCTTCTTTGCTTTGTGGGCTGCACCGAACAAAAAAACCCAGCCAATTTTGTTTTTCCTTTTCACATAAGACTGTGTGAAGACTCTCTGTGAACAAGGCAGGTGACAGTGAATAGTATCTGGACAGTAGGGTACCAAAAATCTAGGATGGTACGGATCAGCTTCTTTTGCTGTGTTTACATCATGTTACAGTTCGGTTTGGAACAGTAAAGCCCTGGGTCAGGCTTGCGTTTCGACTAAGAACAGTACCTTTTACTTGGTAGGCGGGGTGTGGGCTGTGCCCGATGGCCACGTGGCGTGACGTCGTACTGGTGTGACGTCGTACTGGTGTGACAATGGCGAACGCCACACAACAGACAACAACACAGCGCACAATAACAGAGGACTTCCAGCAGCTGATTTTGTCCTGCTTGGTTGTTTGTCTCAATAAGACGTCAAACTCTGTACGAGAACAGACGTTAAAGAAACACCAGTCACAAAGGACCGACACTTTTCTGTCAGGTGTAGCTCCTCACATACCATACTGTACCATTACTCTGGGACCCCAAGGGAAGGGAACCGAAAAATGGAACAGTTGGGGCCAGTTATTTTGGTACTGTTCCAAAAAAAATGATGAGCCATGTCTCATTTTTATTTGTGTGACTGTCCCCCCACAACCACTATGGGAGTTGTATTATATTTCTTATATTCTGTCTGAGGCTCGTGGTCATGCAACAATACCTACCAGCAAACAATCAGCAGCCAGTAGTGCCACAGTACAGGACTTAGTCCCTTCTCTATGTTTGACAGGACTGAACTGAACGGAACTGTACCACTTGGTGAGAGATGAGACAAGTCAGGCAGACCCATGCCCCTGTTCATGGGGAGGGGAGAGCGGGGCTTCTATTTGTCTGTGCCCAAAAGGGCAAATATCTCATGCTACGCCCATGTTCATAAAGTTCTCCAGTGTTGGTGAGCTGCTTAAAAGGAATCCAGTATTTGTGCAATGGGCGGAAAGGCCTGTCACCCTTGAATGGTCAACTCCAAATGACAATATTGTGGAAGGACTGGGTCCAAACGCCAGAACTACGTTGTTTTTTGTTGTTGTAAGAGTTATGGATTCACTAACAAGGGTCATGGAAGGTCACGGCGGGTTCCGTGCAACACGTGCAGCTTGTCACGAGAGCGTGGACATGTCAAAAAAACGCACACAAACCAGCCAATTTCAGATCATTCATGTTGTGTAACAACAACAATAACACTGACCAGACCAGAGCTGTCGCTGCTTGTTCCGCGTCACCTGATTCTGCCATTTCACCATAAAGCGGCGATTTTTATTTTTATTTTGTGGTTTAACAAGTTGTTTTGTTTCAGTCTTGTTACTTGGTAACTACATAAAGACCGTCGTTATATCACGCCACTCACGTCCACTTGAGAGACAAGCGCATTGGACGCAGCTGCTGAAAGATCCACTCACCTGGCGAGTACAGAGTGGCCAGTTCCCTAGCCCCGGCGTGTTGTGGACCCCATCTAGCCGCCCCTCGACCCGGTCCTTGCGGGTCCGGGCTCTGATTTTCCTCTACGCACCCGTTCTCGTTAACCATTCTCGCCATTTCTCCCCGTCAGAGTCTCCACTCTCAGTCAGGAACCATCGGAGTCATCGACTTCCTCAGCCCACGGCCAACGTAGAGACTTAAGCCAATCGCGAGCAACTCGGTGAGCACCACAGCCAATCAGCGGAGGGAAGACCGTTTCGGATACCGCGAACGTGACCAATAGCGGCTCGCAGCGGAAAGACCGCATTTCCCGGCCCCACCCGTCGTGTCAGCGCTACCCACCTTCACCGGTAGAGGGCGGTGTCGGTTTATTGATAAACACCGGAACAGGTGTCACAGCGATTTCTCTCCCCCGTTTGAAAATGCTTCAACGAGCTTCAACTTTGGAGAAAAAGAGGCAAAAACTGACAACATATATTGAGGTGAGTTGTCCATTTGTGTTAGAACTAGTTGCTGCAGATTTAAGGAGTCTATTGAAATGGAAAAACTATTAAAATCAGTCACATAAGTTTTTAGACTACTTGGGCCAACAAAAATGTGACAATTCAGTTTTTGAGGACGTCCTTAAATGCATTGTTTTGTCCACACATACCAAAGATTTTCTTTTCCTCGTTTTCTTCTTTTGTTATAGATAACAGTAACATTAGATTGAATGTTTTAGCAATTCTAAAACAACCACATCTCTAACACTTTATTGGACCACACCACAAAATAGAGAAAAAGCAGCTACTACAGGTTAAAGTGTCAAGTATGTAGTGTGACCTCAGACCTGCCCTTTCACTGAAACCTTGAGTAAAACCTGTTTGTCGTGTTGAGAAATATCTGCTGTGAAAAAAGTCTATTACACCAGGGCTATTCAAGACATTTCTGAGAGTTACAGACACATGTTAATCTGAGTTAAACTCATAGCTAATATACAAGACCGATTTTCAACCAATGATCACAGAGTTAGACATAAAAACAACAAAACTGGTGGCGCCTGAATACTTTTGCGCAATGCTGATTCACAATTAGAAAGGCTGAGAAATGTGAGTATATGCTGTGTATAAGTAAAAAACCACAACCTCAACATATCAACCACAACTAGTTGATATGTGATCGTTTGCAGCCCTAATAATAACTAATAACCTGCCACCACCGAGGCAAAACTAAGTTCATAGGAAATTAAAGCAGCCTGGATAATCTATGGATTATGACAAAATGGTCCCCTGGTATAATAGAACTACAGTTACTGGTAAATAACAAAAGAGGCAGATTAGAAGAGAAACAAGACAACATTGTTTTGTGCTTTTGTGTTCATGCTCCGTGTATTCAGCGTAGCTATTTACATTGTTTAGCATTTGAAAATAAGAAACAATGATAGTTGCTAGGGCCACAAGACTGAACTAGACACATATGTTTATGTTGTTTTGTGATTGTTTTTGTCTCTTTGTTGATATCTTGTAGTCATTTCATGTCTCATGCTCACTTGTTTAACTCTGACTTGCATGAAACAAATATTATTGGTAACAGTAGTGGTGGCCTTTGTCTATGGTCTATAATCCAGGGCCTGTGTCCATTTGGCATTTGATAATCCATCCAAGGCCCTGCTTAATTCATTGTGTTCAAGGGGTTTACTGCCACTAAGATGACTATGGCTTTCCTCCAGAAGTAAAGTATGCAAGTTTTATCAGGGGAAAAACATTACAGGGAATTTAAGTGCATTTTCCTTGTGAAGTGAAATTTTTATTGTGATATTTATTCCTTAAATTAAGTAAATGATCTAAGTAATTAAAAATACTGTGTCTGAACTACCAATCAGGCAAGGCAAGCAACTAACCACCAGGGGGCTCAAAGGTTCCACAATCATATAATTTATTTTCTTTTTAATATAGAGGTATTTGTTTCCTTTTAGACCCTTTATGATTTAGAAACACTGGTGTTTTTATTTCTCTAGGGCCTGTGACCATAACAATGCCAAACTGTGTGTGCATTCCATCTATGGAGTGATTTTTTTTTGATGGCAGTAACAGTAATTAGCAATTCAGCCAAACCAAAAAGAGAAAAAAAAGAAAGTCAAAATTCCCAGTAAAGCCACAAAATCTAATTAGTCACAAAATAAAATGTAACCTCAGATCGGGCATATGCTGTGGATTCCACGTGGGAAAAGGGAAGAGTGTATGTTTCTGGGAAAGGCAAGCAGTGTTTTGAGAACATGCCCAAACTGAAAAGTGTTCCTGGCCTAACACCAGGGAAAACGCTTTTTGAGGAGATACACACAAACTAAATATTTACACTGACGCTGTTGTCTTAATGCGGAGATCCTTTCAGCTCCCTCCTAGATCTCAGTTCAGCCTCGCATAAAATCACTGTGTTTCAATCACAAATCTGCATATGACAAGAGCTGAGATTTAAGTGTGCTATTGGACTGGATTAGATCCTCTTAAAATCACATACATATATATATATATATATATATATATATATATATATATATATATATATATATATATGTATATGTGTGTATATATATATATATATATATACAAACATACAGTATGTGATGCCTAGGTGACATCGGAGTAACTGTATCAGATTACTTGTTTGTGATGTTTACTTATTTATTTATTATGGTGATGGCAAAAATCCCAACATTTATGAAAATCAATTCTCTCAACACCAAGCTAGGACAGTTTTGACCAAAAAACCCACTCTGACCCTTAACACAGTATTGGAGTGCATGCATCATCGAGTACAACTCAACCACAACACAACACAGACAGACTGGTTTAAACTAGTCTGTGTGTGTGTGTGTGCGTGTGTGTGTGCGCGCATGTGTGTGTGTGTGAATGTTGTGGGGGAACTGCAGTGAGTCTGAAGATGTGTCCAGATCAGGGGTTCTTCCATGAGCATCACTGCTTTCAGATTATTACACACACACGATGGTAAACAGGCTGCCACTGAGTGGTATTTTTCCATTATAGTCGAGTTGATGATTTGTGACTGTAGAGGGCGTGGATGGACACTTTGTCAACAAATTCTGGTTAAAGTGTTCAGCAGTTAGTTGTGTGGTTGCTCTGAGTTAAGGAACTGTGGTTGGTTTGTGTTTTCATTTTGAGTTTTCAGTTTGTTATAAATCAGTGGAAGCCAAAGAGACATGTTCGCATCAGTCTGCTACACAATAGTATTCGCCACAACCACCTGTATCAATATCTTACAAAAACATGTTTTAATCTAGTCTTTTTTATAGTGTTTCCAAATATTTTCTACATTTTTAGATGTTGTGTAAAACATTAGAAATACTTTTTTTGAGTTAACAATCAAAGCCTTCTTCATTGTATTCAGCAGTTTTACGTTATTTTGTTGATATTCTGGGATGTGGTTTGTAAAGAAGAGACAGAAAGAAGGCGCAGATCTTCAGGCTATTCCCTTTTTATTTGGTTAATGACTGTGAAATTGATCTGTGTAAATAATATGGACGAGTTGATGTGATCAGTATCAGTATTGGTCCAAATTACTGGATGGTATGTCGGGAAAAGAAAAGGAAAAAAAAAACGCAAACTCTAATATGCTCCAAAAAACCTTGTGCCCCATGAATGTCATGTGACCAGAATGTGAGTGAGGGGTACACACGTCTGTCACTCTGCGTTGATCATGTCAGCTGTGTGGACTATTTTAAAACAGGAGGAAGTAAAAAAAAAAAAAAAAAAGAAGAAGAAAAAGAAAAGCGTGACAGCAGAGTGTCTTTTGTTTGTGAGAAAATGTAAATGAAAAGCAGCAACAGTGTTTTCACTGAGTCATGTTGTGGGCTGTTTGTTTCTTATTTGTAACACAGTTACAGGAGAATTATGTTTTTGAAATGACTGGCTGAGACTGGGCGGCATAAATACATAAGCCCAGATGTGTTATTAAAGGTGCAGTGTCTAAGAGTCAGTAATCCTGAGACAGTAGATTGTAACATGTGGCCTTCACATACTAGGAAACTTGTTCTACTTCATTTAAAAAGAAAACTTCTTCAAAATGTGAAACCTGTTCTCTGGCTGCTGTAGAAACATGGCAGCACAAGAAGTCAGCGTACATTAATCAAGGCCCTTGCCTAAAGCCTTATAACAGGGGTCTCCAACAAGTAGCTCCCAGTCTCGTTCCAAGTAGCTCGCCAAAGGTTTCAATAAACAGACATAAACCTGCTTACATTTTCACCCTATCTCCCCTTCAAGCTCATTCGGTTTGTTTGGGTTGAAATGAGCTATGAGAATAATAACGAGGGAATAAAACATGAGTAGCTCTCAGAAGCAAAAAGGTTGGAGACTCCTGCCTTATAATAAGGCAGTGAAAACCAAACAATTTTTATTTTAAGTACATGCTTAAACAAACAGGTAGAAAGTTACATTTTTGTCAAAAACCCTCTGGTTTAGCAGATGTAAAACAAAGGAAAAGAGGAGACAAAGGAAAGAGAATCCAGTAATCATAGACTTAAAAAAATGTAAACTTTGAAAAGTGAAGCAGTAGTCAGCCACCAGGGTGTGATGTCACTTTTGTAAATTATGTTCCCATTTGGAGGAAAAGAGATGATAAACGTGGACACCAGAGTGATTGACAGCAGGTTTTATTCAAATAGAGCCTGGTTACAGGTGTCTGTGAATTTCGATTTTCATAAACTCATAAGGCGTTTGTTTGGAGCTGCAACTAAAGATTACTTTCGAGTACTTCTTTGGTACTTAAAATGTCAGAAAATATTGATCGGTGTTTCCAAAACCTGAAGTTTTCAGTTTTATGATTCCTTTTTCAAAATGGAGCAATGCAACCGGAAAATATTCACATTTGTGGACAGCGCATGCGCGAACTGAACTTCCGCCCCACCAGTAGGTGGAGTAGAAGCCCCACTCACCAAGCAGAAAAAAACATTTCGGCAACAGAAGAAGTAGTCACCGAAGGATAGTCATCCGAGCCTCGGCCTGGCGACCCATGAATCGGCTGACCCTCGATTCCGCTCCCCAACGGACCTTTCAGCAGTGAACACTCAAATCAGATGTGTCCGAGGGAGCTGTAGCATAATTTTCTCCTTCTTCTTCTTTGGTAGGAATGTGTCCTATGCCCTGCGTCCAGACGTGTACCGCCCCCTGATGGTGAAGTGGGATACTACAGGACCCTGACGCACAAGTATACCCGGATCCGCGGTATGTTATGCGCACTTTCGGCGTATGTATGTAGGCGTACACGGAAGTATACCACAGGCTTTAGGCATTGGTGCCATCTACTGGAGGGACACCAGACAACCACAAAAGGAAAAAATATATACATATATATATTTGTTATCATTATTATTATTATTATAATATTATTATTACTTTTATATAGTTATAGTCAAGCCATAAAAGAAAAGCGATAAAAGGGGTGGGGGGAACCAAATCGCAATCTCGCCTAGGGCACCAAAATTCATAGGACACCGCTGTCCAAGTATTTTATAACTTTATTACCACAAAATGAATTTATACCATTTATATTTGTCCAATTGCAAATGGAGAGTGAAGAGGAAATGTCCCCTCAAACAGCTTCAGGTTTTTCGGTTTGCTCCGCCTCATACACCTGCCCAGCTAAGCCCCGCCCCCCCCATGTCATTAAAAACCTCCCGAGACTCGACGACCTGTCAATTCCTACCAAACCGAGCGCGCAGTCTCTCTCAGAGTTTCCCCACACACATTGCTCCACACAGTTCAGTCTCAGGCGGACTAGAGTGCTACGAGGGAGGGGATTTAAACTCGGCAACCGCTCGACAACGCACAAGAGTCAGTGAAGTCAGACCCACCGTGAGCGTCTACTCTGCGCTCCATGCTCCTGCAATCCGGCGGGTGTTAAGATCCATGGAAGTGGCCGGCTTCTACGACGAGGGCAGCTTTGCTTTCCACAGTCACAGAGACAACGCGATCAGTCCCGTCAGCTCTTACTGGAGGCTCGGCGACTCGATGACGGAGGTGGGCATTGAAGAGCCGGAGAGAGCGATAGACTTCAGTGTTTACCTGGACACGGCTCTGCACTGTCCGCAGCTGACGCACCAGCAGCAGCTCCAGCAGCAGCACCAGCACCAGCAGCAGCAGCAGCACCAGCAAGGGAGCGTTTACTCTGATTTCCTGGCGGAAAACAAGATCAAGAGAGTTCCAGCTTTGCAAAACTACAAGAGCTACTCCCTGCTGAACGAGCTGGAGGCGAGTCAGTGCGACAACTTGCGGGACCCGAGGGAGCCATACTCTCTGGGCTACACTGAGCTGCAGGAGACGCGTGTGGACAGTGTCCTCAGTCCGGAACTCGTCGGGAGTCGCTACCGATCCGCTGCTGCTGCTGCTGAGAGAGACGACACCCAGGAAGACGGAAAGATGGAGAACGGGTCGTCCGGCTTTGACATGAGGTCGTATCTTCACTACCAGTCCACCAGCGGCAGTCTGGGGAACATTTCCACCGCGTCCTCGACCTGCTCCAGCCCGCCCGGCACACCTGCCCCGGCAGGTAAGAGCAGGTCGCCGTCGCACGGCGGCAAAATGTCCAGCGGGAAGGCGAAGAAACGACTGGACAAGGACAGTGAAGAGTACCGGCTGCGGCGGGAGAGGAACAACCAAGCCGTGAGGAAGAGCAGGGACAAAGCCAAGCTGCGCAACTTGGAGACGCAACACAAAGTGCTGGAACTGGCCGCGGAGAACGACCGTTTACAGAAGCGCGTGGAGCAGCTGTCCAGAGAGCTGGCCACCCTGCGCAACCTGCTCTCTGCCACCGGACAGTGTTAGAAAACCTGCTCCAGCACAGCGTGACCTGCGCACGGATCACATCTCACATCTCCGGGCTCCGCACGTCTGATCACTGATGGACTTTATCCCCGGAGCTGATCCACTGAGCGAGTGTGTTTTTTTTTTTTTAAAAAAAACAGAAAACGGTACGCTTCACAGGTGAAGACTGCGGCTGACCACCGGTTTACAAAGGACACTTTGAATGGGACTTAAGAAGTGGGTGCATGGATTGCGCAATCATTCTCGATTCTTCACATGTCACCTGCGCTGTATTCTCAGATGTCATCTTTATTTTTATTTTTATTTTTTTGGTGTTTGCAGTATTTCTGTGCAGGTTTTTACATACGTGCGAGTGAATTAGTACTTTTTGTGTGTGTGTGTGAGTGTTCACAGCAGTGGTTGTCAAGGGAAGAGTTGTGCTGCAGTGAAATGATGCAACTCTTTGTAATAGTATTGGCAATGAATGAAATAATTCTAATTATTTAATATTAAAAGGTGAAATGCTTTAATTGTACTTGATATTTTATTGAATTAAACAGATTTATACTTTGTCTTAACAATTTCTTTGGCCATTTTCATCCTTTTTCGTGTGTGTTTTTGAGGGTGTAGGCTGAGACAGATGGCTGCAGTGCTGGCTTTAAATATTCACATGTATGATGATAGTCACCATGTATGTCAATTACAGCATCATACAGATGAGGACTCACTTGACAATATGAGGCAACATTTCAACCTATTTAATTCACGACAACATACTAAAACTAACAAAAGGCACCAAAATTGTAGAGATTAATGTTTTCCTTTGGGAAAAAGCGTGAAATGTACAAATCCATTCACCACAGATAAGGACAGTCCAGACAAAACACTAATACTCTCATATTTAATCACACAATGCCGCACCATTAATCATAATTTGCGTCAGTGGTTTTACAAGCAGAGCTCTTAATGTCAAACAATCTGTGTTTTTCCATTGCTATTGAATGTAGCAGCAAAATGAGGCAATTCCTTCAATTCTCAAAGACAGACTCTGTCACACTGTTACTGTGTAACTCAGCAACAGCCATTTTTGTTCCTCCATGTTTACTTAGCGATTGGACACAAAAGTCATCAGATCCTGAAATGCATCCAACCGATTTATGCTGAAATGATACTGCTGAGAGCAGCAAACAAAAAAAGAAGGGGGGGACGAAAGGGGCGGAAAAAAAAAGAAAAAATGACCCACAGCACGTAGCACAGAAATGTTAGTTTTATCTTTAGCACATGGCTCTGTCAATAGTCTGCTGGGTCCACTGGCCTAGTGAGGGGTTCAAGGTCGCGTGGAAATTAATCAGCAACTAACCTCCTCACACCACTTCAGGTCACGCTTCAACAGCCAAGAACTGACTGGGAGACGGCGCGAGCGAGATATGATTAATCCTAAGCAAACCTCCTTTAACCCCTCAAGTGAATAAACACTCAGCAGAAAATGTTGTAAGTTAAAGAGAAAAAAAGAAAGAAATGGGAGTGACAAAGAAGGTTACAGCAGACATAATAGATAAGTTGACTATTGGTTTGCTGAGGAATTTACCAAGCCCTCGGACTGCATTTCACTGTGTGCACAACGTTAAACATATCTGCCACGGACAAGCAAACCCCAGACAGAGGAGATAAAGAAAAGGAGCACACAGGGATTTGTATAGGTGATCCATAACAGTGAAGGGGGTGGGGGGATGTTTTTCCAAGTCTTTCAGTGTGCTAGTTAACAGAGGACATATTGACTTATCCAGCATGTATATGTTGTTGTTGTGTGTCGTTGCATTGGCTGAGTAAAGTATGGAAACTGTGTGATGTTGTTTTTGGTGGGCAGGCAGGGAGAGATGATATTTTGAATACAGTGGGATATTTCAACACACACACTCTGTGATGAACACTCAAGCTTGTAGCGGTTGTGCAACATCCTCCCTTTCCAACACATAACCACTTTAAGAATGTTACACCCACTGTTAAATAAGACATTGTTATCCAGCATGTACAAGACAATGGCTGTGAGCAGCAGTTGTGGCCTGGCTTTAGGTCTCACTAGGACACAAAACAATAATCATTTGTCATGACAAGGTAAACAAAAATGTGATCCAATCACAGACAGTAATCTTACAATAATCTAGAAATCCAACACTCCACAGTTGTGTCTCTTGCGGCACACAAACCCCTCGTCTTGCTGCTCTCGTTCATGTTTTTGGCGCAGAGTCAGTGAAACATTCTAGGCATTCTTTTATCGATGACCCCCACATTTCCCATTTGAGCTCCTGCGCTGTCTTTTCCTTGCTCCTGGCTCAGATGCTGACAGGAGACAGGGAAATTCCCACACAGGGTGACCTCTTTTCTTGAAAGTTTAGCCCAGCCCCTTCTTCAAGCATTTTACCGTCAATGGGCAGTGTCTGTCCGTAAACTCCTAATTGCATCATGGCCCCTCCACAGTCCAAGTGGCCTCCTAAAAAAAGTCCTCTGATAAAGCAACACAAACACACACACATGCACACCTGTCATTTGGATGTGCACTGTGTACCAGCTGTTGTGAAATGGAAGACTTTTCTCTTCTTTTCTTTTTTTTTACATCCGAGTCATGTACTTTTTTGTTTTTTATGCCTATTATCAGTTGTTTGTTCCTTAAAACATGTATAGTGAAAGGGTTACATGCTGAAAACACAACAGCCTTAACACTTTTACTCATTTAATCTGGCTCAAGCTGCAAACAACAATTATTTTTTATTATTTATTAAGCTGTCGAGTACTCTGTCATCCCTGAATGTCTTGTTTTGTCCACAAACCAAAGAGTTTATTGTCACAGGAGGAGCAGAAACGCCAAACATATCAAAACAGTTTGCAATTAATGAAGTAGTAATTCACTCACCAGTGAATTGCTGCAGGCCCACTCGTGGCTTTGGTCCAGTTTTTGCCTCGACAGCTTCTCCGCTGACACAAAACACAACATTTGTTGCCGCTTCACATCGGCAAAGTGAAGTGTGTTGAAATGGAAAACACAATGAACATGGACTGAATGGGTTTTGTGGCTTTTAAAATCAGCACAAGTTTTTATTGCAAAAGTATTAACATACGAGGAATTTGCTTCGGTTTTCTGGCGCATAACAAACACATTGACAAGAGAATGAGAAAAGACAAAGGCAGGTTAAATATCTAAAGGCAATTACTTGACAAGAATGGAGGTGGGGAAGAGACAATACAGTAACATTAAAACTTAAATATTTTAAAAAGCAGTAGACCTAATATAATATGAATAATGTGTGTGCAGGACATGAAGAGAATATCAGGTTAGAAGGGGGAAAAAAAGGTTTTTGGAAAAAAACAACTGTTCAGTAGGCTTGGGTTTAAATTATATCACAATATTTCATCAAGATAAAAATATTTGTTATGATTTTTCAGAGAATTTCAAATATAAAGTGTCTGGTGATATGGCATGATACATAGTTCCCAATTAAAAAGCTATTTATGATGCAAAATAAATCAAAATTTAACTCATAACTTGATATTAAATGGCATTTGGCCTACATGTGTGACAGATTAACACGTCTCACAGAGCAGCAGTTATGACGCCAATAGTTGACTGAAGTCATTTGTACCTTTTTTGTATTTTGACAATTGCGCAACTAAATAAATATCTGTAATAGTTGGTGTTTCTGGCTCATGAGTCACATCAGTAAACTGAATATGATTGACTTCTGGACTTTTGAACAGATGAACCAACAACTGGATTCAAGACAAGGACCTGTGATGTACATTGTCACTGCACATTTTTATGTGTATGTTTGTCATTTTTACCACATTAATTTGCTTTTTATATGTACAGATAAATGGTCAAAAGCGAATCATTGTTTCGACAATTATTGTTCATTTTTGTCTCCCAGAATCATACATTTTGGTGAGTGCATTTATAGTATTGTAAAAGTGCATGTATGTACCTGTGAAAAGTGGTTCAGGTGCACAAATGTGTACAAAATTGTCTTAAAAAAGGAACGCATTTGTACCCTTTCATGTTCTCATCTGTACTTCTATTTTTGAGTGTGATGACATTTGAACATGATATTTTTATGTCACTTTTCAGGATTATGTATTGATAGATAATTGCCAAATAACCGGTTACCATCTGTCATCTTAAACTCCCCAAGCCAAACATGAATCAACTTAAAAATGATGTTATTTACCGGCTCTCTATACTCAATGAAACTCATCTATAGCCGTATCAAAAATGCAAAGAGTTTGTGTTCATTTAGAAAAAAAACCTTCAAATCATTTAAAGACTAGTTGATGTTGTATTGCAATATCAATTTGTAAATTTTATTTGTATTATTAACTTAACTTACTATTACTCCAGGTAGATACGCAGCCACAATTGTAGAATTGTGGAAGCTAATGTGAAATCAATAAAACAAAACATCCTAAACAATTGATACAAAGCAGAAAACAACACATTACAGCTATTATAAAGTAATTATTTTACAGTAATATGCATAAAGATTGTGACTAAAAACTTAAAAGTTTTTCCAGGCATCTAAACAGAAGGCTGTTGGTGAATTATATGATTAGCACTATGTTTGTCAGTCACTCATAACATTTCTACTTCCCTATGTCATATCTGGGGATCCTGAATCTCATTGACGCTTACTAAAGATAAAAACTTTCAAAAAGAGGTCACAAATTTATGCTTTAATTTTCTTTAAAAAAAAGCTTAGTGACTTCCTAAAATGGCTGGCTGATGTCGTTCTGTGCAAAATGGGGACTATTCCCAGGCATACACGCACAAACAAGTGTTTTCGATGGGAGGATGAGTCAAAATAAACAGTGTCCATGTTTATGGCAATTAGAGAACATGTCGCATATGGCGCAACATTTTGGGAAAGGTGTGTTTTGAAAAACAATCTGGCTTTGTGGCTACCCGGAAGGCAGTATATTATAGACTACACATAGTATATATATTTCTTTTTTCTATTTGCTGTTGTTGGTTTGTATGTTAAACATAAAGTACACAATTAGCTGATTCAAATTTTACTGATGGACCCCGCCCTCGTTTAGTCTCATGCTGTCTGTTGTTCTGCATCCACCAGACCACAGTGCAGACATGGAGTACCTCACAGTTCTATTCTGGGCCCTGTTCTGTTTTCTATTCATGTCCTTTTTTGCATATTATATGTCTTAAATTGATTTCGCTGACTGAAAGGATGTCACACCTCAAACTAGGTATTTTTTTTACTAAAATGTGTCAGTGACGAATCACTTATAGTAGACGGGAGATAACCGCAATTCTGAACTGAATGTTGACAAATAGGAGCTCTGTTGTCGTTGTTTCTTCTTCCATGGATCCATCTTTGAAGTAACCAGACTAAAATGTATTTTATTTTTGCCCAAAAACGTGCTCTAATTTGCCTTTGAGTAAATTGCGGACCTTAAAGTACAACGTTTGTGTACAAAGAGAGAAAAGAAAACACTGAACTGACCATTCTCAACATTTTTATTCTTAAACGTCAGTACACGAGGATGAGGATATCACTACAGCCACTAAGCCTCAGATATGTGTTATCAAACTTGTGTCGTCTTTAAACCTATGATTAAAACAGTAATTAATAAACAGCGTTCCTAAGTAACAGTGTGATTTTTTGCTTGTTTAATTACAGTTTCTTCTCTAAGTGAAAGGGGAGCACCGGACATCCGGACCATGGGTTGTAACGGGAAGCCAGATCGCCTGAGCTACGGTAAATGCATCAGAACATGATCTGTCTTGAAGTTAACCAAGATTTCAACATCTTTGTTCACTTCTGCAATTTTGCTGTGGATGACTGTGAAAAACACTAAACTGACGAGCAGAAGTGACTTGCGGTCACTACACAGCAAGTACCACTGCCCAGGTCTTGTGTAACATCAGGTCCTCCTTGCAAAATGGACATTGGTTTATTAGAGTAACATTTGAGTGTGAGAAAGAGTTTATTTCAGTACAATTGCAATATGTGTGTTAAAACCTTACATTGACCTCTTCTTTTTACAACATTTTGGATTTTTACACGGAAACCTAAATGTTAACCATAGATATAAAACGTTTAGTGCAATTATGGCAGTTTAAGTTATGGCTTTAACCTCTTCAATTTTAATCTTTTGTCATCCATCCAGTTATACTCTATATACAATTACAACTATAGGCCAGCTACATTAAAGTTATTATTATGAATAAAAAACTTTATTCACATATTTTTTTAATGCAAAAAATAATACATTCTCTCAAACTAGATATGTTTGATTTTTCAGGGCGTTTCCTTAGACTTCAGTCAGGTTTCTGGTTTTTTTTGCTATTTTCTAACATTATACACCATTTCACTCTAATTTAAAGTGGGATTTTATTCATATTCTTCACTTGAAAATAGCAATACTGCAACAAAAACACACCCCAGTACTATGAAAGAAATCCAGAATTGTTATAAAAGTTATAACAAGTAAGTATACATGATTTACTGTTGACTTTGTTCAAATTCACATAAATTAAATATATAAGAATTTACATAATTAATCATTTGTAACAACCAGGTTAAACATAGAAGGTAATATATTGTTTGTATGTATGTACGTGCACCAAAATACAGCATAAACTTGAATGATTTATTTTCCACCAGTGAACAAAATCGGAAATTTTCATTAAACAGTACAGTAATTACTCTTGAATACCACGCAGATGTGACTCATTTTCACTGTGCAGTGAGTGTTACCTCACACATAAGCATATTTCACTCCTCACCAACAGTAACCCTGTGTTCATGTCACCGTCACTCACACTAACACTGATATTAATATTAATGCCAGTTGAACTTCTGTTACAATTCCCGCTGTTTTCTACATTTTACATTTCTGTATTTTACACACCTCTCTTTGTAAATGTGATGTTTTCTGCTGAACTAAGTTGTAACACTTTATGCTCGCCTGTGCGTCCTGGGAGAGGGATCCCAGAGTTTTTCCTCATGTGATGTCTAACGATATAACGGAGAGAACGTGTCACTTAAAGATAAAGATAAAAGATAAAGATTCCAATTCAAATTTAGCAGGTTTGCTAGTTTTTATTTTTGTTTATTTTGTAGTATTTTTAGTGTTAGTTTTTTGTAATTTGGAGTGTTTGCCAGGTGCAAGATGCAAAAAGGTCATAATGAGTATTGTGTGTCATAAAAACCAACAAAAGATGTAACCTACCTACTGACGTCTGCACTTTGTTGCAGATTTAGGTAGGTAGGTAGTTACCTATGGAGTATAGAGTTCCTCACAGTTCTATGATCTATGATATATGAGCCAACATTGATCTAACACTGATGAAGTTTGCTCTTTCGGGTTTGTTCAAACACACTGTGACTTTAGAACAAGGAAGATGATGCTTAAGTGAGCTCTTGAGGTTCCAAATGTTCCACCCATATAGAAAGTTCTGTCCGTGGCACTGTTCCTCAAAGCTGCCTCTCAAAACTTTCCTAGATTACCAGAACTGTGACATTGCTGGCTGATGAAGTGAACATCCTGTTTTATTTCGACAACTGGGCCCTGAAAATTGTGAATATAATGGAAGTGAAATTTAAACTGTACTGACGATTTTGAAGAAATGATCCTTCTAATTGCACAGACGTCATGGTGTGAGGTGGACAGTTACAGTAAACTGCACGTTTTCATTCAGCCCATGGTTGTAGGCCAACAGTGCAGGTCTCTTAGACAGGTAGAGAGAGGAGAATAAGGATTTTTTTACGGAGTGCACTGTGTTCCTTATTTTTGATTATCAAGTCGGTGCAAAACCATGACAGAAAAATTACAGATTAGTTCATTAATGAAGATTGTGCGATTTGTATGAGGGAAATGAAATAAAGATAATCCTCCTTCTGCTGTTAGGCCCTCGATCTGTCTGTGATTCATTACTATCCAACAAAAAATGGGCACTTTTAATTGGTCCCATTAGGGGTAGGTAGGTAGATCGGTACACTTTCGGTACACTTTGTTGCAGACGTAGGTAGGTAGGTAGACTTAGGTCCATAAAATACAAAAAGAGAGAAAGCACAAAAATAAATAAAAGCAAACACAACAACAACAAAAATGACCCCTAACAATGTGTTTTCAGAAGGCAGTTATACAATTTTTTCTAACGCTGAGACGTGCAACATGTGTCACTATACTGTACGTAATGCTTGTCAGTATTAAATCTAACCTATTTTTTTAGGTGGGAGGGGGGTGAGGGGTGGGGGGTTGTGTTCATTAATGTGTAGGACTGTATATGTGTAAAATTGTTAAAAGAAAATCAATAAACACGATGTTGGAAAAAAAACTTACCCTATTTTCAGTCAAATAAAATAGATTTAATAAATACATTAGGTTTCTTAAAACCATCTGTAAGGTAGACACAAACAGTTCACTGGCACTTGTCCATCTGGCCCTTTTTAGCAAGAGTCATTTTACCACTTGCAGTCTGTAAAAGCTTTCTTTTTATGAGTACACCATAGATGTGCAGTGTATAGTGCGGTCCAATATGCTTAAAACAAATACAGCTTCACTCCATCAGTGCAGGAACCAAATATCTGTGACAGTGCATTTGCTTGAGCGTATAACACAACACAACACTGACGATAAATATCCTCATCATCTGCCAGTCCAACTGTACTGTTCTAAAATGTCCAAGACATTTCACCACACTGAAGATGCTCACGACATTTAAAGCCCGACAAACCTAAAGTCAGGAAATCATGATTTGGCAGATCATAATAACACTTTTTGATTGATTGATTAGGGTTATTATTATTATTTACCGTCACACAGAACACAAATTAAGCAGCTGAACTTGGGCTAAAAACATGAGATTCCCTGCGAGTGTGTCCTGTGTATTGTAGCAACGAAGACGCGGCAGGATACAAAAACATAAAAAAATGACTATATTGAGTTTTATACTCATATTTAGTTGATAGAAAGTTACATACAGTGCTTAACAAATGTATTAGACCACCACTCAAAGTCCGGTTTATGCCACAGCTGCCCTAAATTAACAGCACTGGTAAATGTCAAAATCTTTTTTTTTTCTGTTTCTGGAATGGTTAATACATCAGAATGTAGAAGCTCTTTAACTGAAATAATAATGATGCGCATTATTATTTCTTGATTAAGATGTCAAATTATACCTACTTGCTTCTAAAATATATGTATATATATATATATATATATATATATATATATATATATATATATTCTCGTTTTTATGACAGGTAGTTGTGAAGTTGTTAAGCACTGGACACTGGATATTCCACTGCTTCTCTTACTCAACTGTGAAAAAAAGAATAATTTAAACTGAAATATAAAAGGTTGTTTTGTTTTAGAAGATGTTGTGTGCAGTAACTTCCCGACTGTACTCTTGTGAAATCATAGATGTCAGACACATGTAACAATATTAATGATGCGTGGGGCTTTGACATGCACAGATTACGCAACAGGAAGTCAAGGAAGGTGTGTTGACGGCAGTAGTAGGCCTGACAATATCCACCACCTACAACAGCTTAACTCCTCATGTTCAACATGTTTTTAATACCTTTTACCCAATTACCAAGTGTTGTTGTTATTACAACCACAGAGTCACTGGCGAGCGCACAAACACGCATCACATGCAAACGTTTTGTCACTTTTTCCTGCAGTTGCTATGATGAACACATCAACATGAACCCAAAAGAACATCAGTGACATCTGCGGTGAGGCAGGCCGGTCGACTAGCTTTGTTTACATGTGTCGCCGACGACGTCAAGCTTACAGGGAGAGGAAGTTTGTGGCAGCTTTGAAGCGCACCAAGGAGGAAACACCATCTCCAATCTCTAAGTATTTACGCTATGACCTAAATGTTACCTACGCTGTGACAGTGGAGGTAGAATATATCACATCAGTGTGTTTGTCTGACAGTTGGTCCTCAACAGCAGCAGCGGGGGGGGGACAGGAAGAGGAACAGGAACTGCTCACGAGTGAATGTCTTAACAGACAAGACTGAGAGGTTGCAGTTTAATGAGAGCAACAACACGGTGCTTTTCCATTTTCCATTCAAAACAAACAATGAGGCTGCTTAGGAAAAACACACAATCTACATATGTACAGTATATGTACATATATGTACTATATATCATTCAAGATTCAAGGGTTTTATTTGTCACACGCATCGTAACACTCGTATAACCCACGGTGAAATGTAACCCTGGGTCGCTCTAAGACTGGTAACGTACAAGAATATAAAGAAATATAAAGGGAAAAGGAGATATATATATATATATATATATATATATATATATATATACATATATTAAGAAACTATATTTAATACTCTAATATGTACAGACTATAATTATGTAAGTATCTGTAGATATATACATACTAAGTACCAAATTCTAAACAACATAATAAACAAGAAAAAATAACAAGTAAGAAAAATGAAAGTGAGTTAAAGTGACAAATGATGCAGGTTTAGCAGCAGCAGGACTCAGAGTGACAATGTGTCCATAGCCAAGTGGTATGTCCTGGTTGAGGATTCCCTAGGCTACGCGGATAAAAACTCCTTTCCAAGTCTTAAGTATATGAATGTGGTATATTTACACGATGATTTAATCCAGACTACCGATGTGATGCTTAGAGGAGGAAACTGTGTTTTTGTTTTCATCGTTGAAACGACTGCTCTGACAGGGGCCCCCAACGAGACGCTGCTTGTCGAGGTCACAAGCCAAATGATTTTGATATCGCTGCTTCGATCTTTACTGAGTAGTTGTTTCCATATTTTGGAAAGCATGTTGCACTTTGAGACTTTAGAAGAAAAACAGTTGCCACAGCTTTGCATAAAGTATACATGTACATATATATATGTATACTTTATGTACATATGGACATCCTCTGTCTGTTTGTGTGTGTGTGTCTTTGTTACCTGCTTTACCTGCCTTTTATGGCAAACAAGTCTTTGCTCAGTTTGTCCAAATGAGTGGAGGTCAGAGTGCAGTGTCCTTAGAAGAATAGCAGCACAGACCTGTGTGTGTGTGTGTGTGTGTGTGTGTGTGTGTGTGTGTGTGTGTGTGCGTGTTTAACACAATACGATTTTAATGGTGTGATGTAATATATTGGAGTAACAATACAAAGAAGGATCATGGAAATACTCCCGTCGAGTGTTAAGTACTACAGAGGTGTAGTGTAGGGTTACATTCCAGCTGCGCTCGATACTGAAAGCTGTCAAAGTCTGACTCACTCCCACAACCTTTTTTTTTTTTGTTGCTGGAGTTTTGAAATAATAAAGACATGAGGAGACATGGTATACCTGACAGCGTACTAAGTCTCCTCACTGTGAAACTTCCAGTGTACTGCGTTGGCGTTTACGGTGACTCAGACTTTGCAGAGTCATGCTTGGAAAGACTTGACTCCCCTTGCCTTCAGGAATTTCCTGATCCCCGCTCGGCTCGGCTGTGAAAAAAGATCTGCATGCTACGAACGAGAGTTACAGTCAAAGATACGTAGTCCTCCTCCTCCTCCTCCTCCCTCTCTACCCCCCTCACTGTCACAGCTGGCCAGCCTTTGGGAAGTTCCAGGTTAATAACTAAACTCAGGACACATGTTGGAAGAGTCAGCAGGGCAGAGCAGATATCCCATGTAGTCGATTTGTGAGTGTGGAGTCAGCACTGTGCATAATTAGGCCGAGTAAGAAGTCACTGCCTCATATTTTCATACACATTTCATTTCCTCAAGTTACTTTTCTTTGCTAAACTGGAATTTCTCGCCAAAATCGAAAAAGGCCCGGTAGAAGACAAACATGGATATGACATGAATTCAAACTACTCTGTCATTTATGTATTTATTTATTTATTTATCATAAGGAAATGAGGGGTAATCTTCACCACCAGCCGTGAGTCACGCTCAGACAGACTATAGATTCAATAAAAAAACAACTGTGGCTTTAAATGACTTCCGGTCCCTGGTCACACCTTGATTGTTTTCCTAATGCAGCTTGTTCTAGCTTGCTGGCTCGACGTCAGCAGAGCACGTTGGGAGTGCTATTACTCACTGTTGAACTTGCATTCCAGTACATGCAGCACGTACCAGCGCCTGCCGCCTCTTATTTCCCAAACAGGAAGTTCAAGCCAAGTTTCTTGCCAAATCATCTGCGCTACACCCCGAAAGGGAGCCAAGACTCAAGCAATACATATGTCTTCAGACATGTTCTTCCTTCCTTCAGAGTAACTGTGAGGTCCTGTGCTCTAATAATAATAATAATACTAACAATCAAACCCAGAGAGACTTTGGGGCTGAGTTTGTGCTTTAGTCTCTGAGTGTTTGTGTTAAAAATAAACTGGGTGTTTTTTTTAAAACACTAATGATGTTATCAGTTGTGATTCTGGAGCCAGCAGGTAGAGTTTTTCATGAAGATTTCATGAAAAAGAAACATTGTCAAAATGTAACCACTCAGAATATAATGGCAACAACAATTAACGGCGTAGCCACCACTAATCCCTTAAAACCTGTCTGTCTGTCTCTGTAAAAGAGGAAATCTCATGACTCCACACAACTGACAGGTAAACGGTGTTACAATAGAGAGAACAGGAAAGAGTGGGCGGCAACAAAAAAGGCAAGGCTCCATATTCAGAGTGAAGCAATGTGAGAGAGACGGAGAGTTTGACAGTCCCACAGAGCCACCTGGTGTTGGTGTAAAAACACCCAAAAACTGTATTTACCTGGAGCGATGACAATAAAATAACCCATCGTACCACTCAAAACTCACATGCTCTTCTCTTCATCTCTTATGGTGTATATATATATATATATATATATATATATATATATATACACATATATAGATAGATGGTGACCTCTCAAAGCTGCTTTACACTACAGTTTTGCCATTCACCCATTCACTCACACTTTCATACAGCATTACATCATGTAATTTTTTAGCATTACAGCACACACACTCATCTTTCACACTCCTTGTGTCTTGCCCAAGGACACAGCAGCATGTAGACTATATTTATAATTTGTATTGTGTTAGCGATAAATTAAATTACATATAAAGTTGTTAGAATCTGAATCGATTTACAAGTACATTTACACATACAAGGAATTTGACTTTTTACTAAATTAATTTAGAAAAAAAAATAAAAACCTAATGTATTAAAAGTGTAAACAGTAACACAACATATTTACATAAGGTGCAGTGGGTTAAAAGGAATTATTGTCATATTTTTTATATGGTTTGCATTAATTTGACGCATAAATCTACATTTCTTAACATCAATAATGTTATATGTGTTGTCCACATATTATTATTTAAATGTTTGATTCTATTCCATTTGTCTGTCTTAGCTATGTGTTGATTCCTTGTGCGTTATAAATGTGTTTATATTGTGAACTAAACATCGTCACCATAGATTTTGTTACTGCAACATCATAACAGATATTATGTTTATATATAATATATATATCACCCATCCCAACTTGATTGTCGTTTATTCCCAAACCGCTGACAACTAGACATCCATTGGCCCTTAGGTCATTTGAGTTTGTAACACACATTAATGGATTCAAGGTTATTTTGGCATGTAATATTTTACTGCTCTCAATCATTAAAGACGATTCCCTGATTTACTTGCATCAAATGAATGGACTTTTGTCTATTTTCAATTGAAACAAATACATATTTTCATTGACTCTCATGTCTCCTCATAAATTCCACCATTATTGCCATTTTAAAAACACCCTGGATTATAACAAATCCTCTACAGGATAGGACTTCTGTGGGATTTTGAAGACTTGACTTAATCATTTATCATCATGTTTCAGAGTCTGCTGTCCAAAACCAAGCCGGTGTTTGAAATAAAATTCTAAGTTGCATAATAATGAATAGAATTCTGTTTCTGACACATTTTTAGTTTTCCATTCAAGACATGAATTTATTTCTGTTCATTAAATCATTAATTAATTTGTAGACCAGCTTGGTAGCAACACATTTCGCAACACATTTTTCACACCAAGAATTAGTGGAACTAAGGACGCCATTAGTGTTCTTTACATCTGTAAAGCCACTGCAATGTTGAGCAGAGGACGACTGCGTTTCTCTGCTTCGTTTTCATGCCCTGTGTGTGATTAAAGCAGCTGTATTTTGATTCAATCTGTTCCAATTAAAGCCAATTTTCCTGTGGTATAGTGTTTTAAACACTGATAAAATTCTCATCTGCGCAGTAATACAATGTACATCTCTGAAGTACTACACCTGCCCAGCCACTCATCATGCAACAGTAGCTGCAACACATCAGATTAAAACAACAAAACTATTCATGTTTTCGATTTGTTGTGGTGATGAAACAGCTACAGCTCTTTAGACAATAGATGTGGTGCATTGCCTTCATTTGTAATAACCAGTACCAAGATACCATAGTGACTGTATTCATCAAAACTGCTGCTTTAATCTACATCAGTAGTAATTTGCTCTCTCATCATCCTCCTCTTCCTCACATATACTTCACACTGATATAGTGAAATTAGATTAAGATGAAGCAAGAGATAAGGTCTAATTATTGATATTTATTTTTGTTATTTGTTTAATTTTCTACACATTCTGGTCAAAATTCTTCAGCTCTGCTCTGATCACATACCCTGGTATATTCAGTAGAACAGTAGGTACCACCAGAGGAAGCCTGTGTACCACCGGTGCTACACATACCACAGTTTAAGAACCATATCAATTCTATAAATGTATTAGTCAAAAAGGTTTTCAGCTTTATGTCTGACCCACACTAAGTTTCATATTCACATGGCAATTGATCAGGACTGAGAAAGAGTTCAACTCAAATCTTTCACAAACCACAAAAATACAATCGTATACTTGTTTTTTATTTAAAAAGGAAAAGAACAAATGTAAATAAAAAAATACATGTTTTTTTGAGCTCAGCATAAGTATAGAAAAAACAGGAAAACCTGGTGCAATGGCTGCCCAGGTGCTGAGATATAATCCCTCACTAAATCAGAAAAATAACAGAAGAAAACTCAGCACACTGAAACCTGATTTGGAAAAAAATATATATATCTAGTAAGGGTGTGTCCTTTTGACAGGACATTCATACATTCTAAAAGGAAGGTATACAGCTGTCAGACTCAAGCACTGGACTTTGTCGAGTCACAAAGGTAAACTGAAGGCTAGCAGCTTAACTAATCTCTTCTTAGGACAAACCTGTTGATTCACAAATGCAGCATGCTAAAAAAAAAAAAAAAAGAAACAAAGAAAACAAACTCAAATTATACAAAACAACACTGCCAGCTCAGAGCTGCTCCATGATGCAACAGATTATTACTACAGTGTACTGTTTTCATCCCTTTGCTGGTGTTTGATTTTTGGTTTGTTCAAAGTCCTTGGTTACCTGTCAAACTGAGTTTGTTTGAGTAAAGGGTGACACGTTATTCAGTATTTGTATTGCTGGCGAAAAAGAAGTTGGGTGTTGGCTACTTTTACGTCTCTGCTTATACTGGACTCGACACACATTCGATTACAACATGCATCAGCTGCTCTCAGGTTATGGTACACATTCTTTTGGCATTAAAAAAAAAAAGCCTCCACACTATTTTTTTATGTGACTGAAAAGTTGTTCTCCCAAACAAACACAAACAAAAAAAAGCCAGGTGTTTCCTTTAAAAAAATACATCTATTATCCAGTGTCAATTTAAGAATGCCAAGGCAAATGGACGAAGTCACATATCACCCTGTTCTGGCACCATTTTTTTTTTTTTTGTTTTGCAGCAAGTCTTTTGGTGATGTCACTGTTGAACTCCTGGGGAGAGAAAATGTACGGAGAAGCAGTTCACTCAGTCTACATATCTCACATTTTACATACTGTAAATGTTACATTAATATTTCTCACTGAGTAGGTTTTAACTCAAGCATCAGTAGAACATTTTCAATAACTAACACTTGCACTAATATATGCACACAAAATCACTCTCACACACACAAACACACACACACTGTATGGGCTCAACCAGCATGCCTCCTGCAGCCCGACACGAGCTACAAGTGATGACAGATAACAATTCAGTGCCCACCCCAGCATGCATCTCCTATCTAGTGGACACAGTATGGTTTCCCTCTTACGTTCATACACTTCAGCTTACTGTTGGGTTTAATATTGACCCAAAACAAACAAACAAAAATAAAAACCTTAATTCTTTTCATTAACTGGCATATTTTCAGGCAGGCTGGTCAAAGATCTGGATCCATGATTTCTGATCCATTTGTGTAAGTAGAGGAAAAGAAAACGAGAAATCATAACGGACACATTCGCAAAGGATGAAATGGAAGAACTCATACAAGTATCGTTTGGTGAATGAGAGACGAGATGTGTGTAAAAATGGGCTGAGAGGCCATTCATCCTGGTTCGTGGGACAGAGAGCTGAAACAAGCGCGTTTCCTCTACTGACTGCGATATGTGTTGTTATTATATTTATGAAACGGTTGAGTCTGTGTTTGAGTCGGTTCACGCGACATGCGACACCTGAAAAAACTGAGGCCCTGAGAGCATCTAAGATGACACACTGACATGATGTTTGGGGCGGGTTGATGGTGAGGAGTGGCGGCAGTTTGTCCCAGCCAGCCACGCCCCCTCGCACTGAATTTGAAAAGAAAAAAAATGAAATCGAGTGAACCTGAATCTGCTGGAGTCCAGATAATTCACTCACTTGCAGAGTAAACACCGGAGTCGAAGCAGGCTGATGAAGTCAGTGAAGTCCACTTTGCAACATCAATGGAGAGACGGGGGGGGGGGGGGGGGGGGGCACAAAGGAGGAGGACAGGCATCAGTGGAAATAGAATCGATAGCAGACATAAGCGCTGAGAGCCAGCGCTGTGCACAGGCACACGTTGGCTAAGAGAGGGGACCACGTCCCTGGAACAGGAGATTTTTCCTTTGGCTGCTCTGCTGCTTTGGCTGTCTCCTGTTCACTGGCCTCATGCTGCTGCTGCTGCTGTTGTTGCTGCTGCTGCTGTTGCTGCTGTTGCTGTTGCTGTTGCTGCTGTTGCTGCTGCTGGGATTTGGTTGGAGCTTCACCGGTTAGATCCTGGATAACCATGTGGCCGTCTGGCTCATCACCTAAATTGAGAGGAGGCTGGGAGGCAGCAATGTTCCTCTTTCGCAGCTCAGACTCTTGTGAGGACCTGAATAAGTGGAGAATGTGAGAGAGAAAATAGTACAGTTTAGTGTGAAGTATTGACACACTGCCTCTCTCTGGTCAAACACTGCATTCAACTTTAGCGATTTAGTCCACTTTTTTTTTCCACTCTTTCATTTGTCATTCTCTTTTCACTCAGTGCGAGGCTCAGACTCCTCCCCCTTTTTTAAACACTGTAGCTACCGCTCCGTCTCCTTTCTCTCTCCACTGCGTAAAGCAAGGTGTGAGCACCTCCTTAGACAGTTGTAACTCAGTGTCATATTTCACGACAGGGCCACGCCCCCTCCCTCCTCACTCAAGTCTCAGCCTACTTTTTACATAATATGTTTCTTCAAAATCAGGGGTTGTGTGGCGTTAGCTGCATAAGCATTAGAATAAATACCCCAAACTCCAGATCTCCATGTGTTGAGTGATCTCCTCATTTTCTGGGAAAAAGGATGGCTCCACTTTGCCATTGTAAGGGTCTCTGGGCGGAGGAAGAGGAGGCGGAGGTGTGAACTCTGGAGGATCGTCTTCCTCGTTTGACAGCTCCTTCCATGACTCCTTTAGCCAAAAAAAAAAAACACAAAATCCCTTTTCAGAAACACTTGATTAAATAAATTTCTCATGGCAAATGTAAAGATGGCAGACCAGAAAAGTGAAGAACAAAGAGGAGGATAGAGGAGAAGGACTTGCCTGCAGAGAAGTATCTCCTTTGATGTACTTGGCACCTTCGATGACAGCAAGGTAGGAGAAGCGAAGTTGATCTGCCGTCTGAATCAGACCCATTCGATGGCGCCGCATCTCCAGCAGCACATCGCGAATACGGACCGTCAACGGGTCCTTACGCATGGACATCTACAGTTCACAGTGAAAACATTGAATGAGCCTTAATCTTAGGTTTGGTCTACTTATAAATGTCAACCAACTTTGCAAGACAGAGCTCCTTGTACGGATGATCAAGACAGATAAGTGTGAGCTAATTTCCTAAACAAAAGTGGTGCAAACGTCATGATTTCTCAACAGCAGAGGTTTGTACAAACCAACAAGAGGCACGTATCCACAAGACAAAAGGTCCCCGAGCGGCCGATGCCGGCGCTGCAGTGCACCACCACTGGTCCCTGATCTGAATTGAGGCACCCGGACTCTCGGACCTTGAACAGGAAGTTAAGGAAGGAGGCGGGAGACTCTGGCACACCAAAGTCCGGCCAGGTGGTGTAGTGAAACTGTAGAATCTCACGAGTCTCTTGAGTCTACAGAGGAAGATCAAAGTCAAAAACATCATTTTTGTATTGCCACAATTTAACTTTGAAAACTTCCCACTTGATTTAATCAATTCATGCCACGAACATCAACCTTGGAAGCAAGGTCAGACTGAACGGACGGAAGGATTCCAGCAAGAAAAACCTGATCTAAGGCACCAAACTCTTCATTTGCTTTATTCTATTGTATTGACAGACTTGCAAAACTGTAAATATGTGCTTAAAAAGACTACAGCACGAGACCATGTCAGCTTGTACACGTCACTTGAGTGATTGACTCAAAGTAGAAGATGTATGACCTGTTGGCTGTCTTTCTATAGCTTGATGGCCCGTTGTGGTCCACCATTGTCTAATTTGTCCCACCAAACTTTCAGTTTCCCCAGCTCCCAGCAATGCACCAGAGTGTTGGTGTACTTACGGACACATTTTCCAACTCCAGCTGACGGACTGTGTAGTAAGACTTGATGTCTTCTGAGACAAGGGTGAGCTTGAAATTGGTATCTTCAAAGATGGCATCTCTCTCTTCTCTGTGTGGCCAGTATTGGGCACATTTGACCTTAAAACCAAACGAAGGGTTGCATCAACAAAGTGTTACAGAGAGAGAGAGAAAAGCGAAGTGGTTAAAATGTTGGAATGTGGTGAGAAAACATGAAAACACTGCTTACCGATCCTTTCTCTATGACTCGGTTCAGCATCAACACACCGCGGCTCCTCTGCTCCCACACCATCTCCCAGAAATGACCACATGTGTGTGGAAGGGGTCCCTAAAAAACCAAACATTGACCAGCATGTTTTTTTAACTACATGACAACAGTAATTGTCAGGGCATTTGACAATCTATCTATAAGTGCAAGGAACGTCTGTTCAACAAGTTTGGATGAGAAATGTGAGACATATTGGTACACACTGAATTGGTACTGCACTAGCTCTTAAAGATGAGTACACTGAATTATGTATGCTGCCTTAATATCCAAGGCCCCAAACGCATAGTATTTTAAACCTGTGTAAAAATACTAATGATCACAGTTGCAATTTCCACTAATGACAGATAAGATGACGAAAGCTGATACAAAACACTTAAAAAGGTCCAGGGTGTAACATTTAGGAGGGTTTATTTGTAGAAACTCAATATAATACCTATTAGTATATTTAAAAATAGCTTTAAAAACATTTGCTAAGATTTTTATCTTAGCAAATCTATATCTTTATTTTTTATGTACTTTATATGTACATGCAAGGGCCTTGCTTTATGGAGGACACCATCTTGTCCCACCATGTTTCTACAACAGCCTGAATGAGCAAACCAGCCAGAGCATACATTTTACCTTTTGACGGCAGAAAACACAACAAACTTGGGAAAGAAAGAGGCCTCAGTTTGTTAAAATTTGTAGGATTTATTTTCTTTGACTTCATACTTTAATTACCCGTTTATACCTCAGCTAGTTTTTGGCAAACATTAATAGACACAACAAGAAAAAACTAATGAATAGTCCAGAAATAAATCTTCTGTTCATCAAGACTCAACTGTAGTGTTGATCTAACCATGTGATCCCTTTGGATTATGCAGTTTATAGTGCTGCTGATCCAATTCACCTTATTCAAAAGATTGTTTATAGTTATAAGTATAGTATAGTTTTATCTCCACACTTACCTGAGTGAGAATGTAGTTCCTCTGCGCCTCTTCTACCGAGATAAGGCTGGCATTAATGTAATCATTCGTACCCAGCTGCAGACATATTCTGCTGTGGTCAACTGAGGAGAAGAAGAAGAAAGAGAATCATGTAAATACTGCATGTGTTTGTCATATGCCACAACCCCCAGGGATTATCAGTGCACTTCTCAGATCCACAAACAGCTGCTGAGAACAAATGGCTCGTCTGTCTGTCATAACACAGGTGTTAGTTTGCAGCTTCAACACTGAGGTGTCAATGTGTTTTGATATCCACTCAAAGAACGTCTTAGTTAAAAGTAAAGAGCGTGTGACTCATTTTCATGTCAAGTTAAAAAAAAAAAAAAAAACATGCCTGGTGACATTTACAGTAACTATTTGCAGCCTTATCTCTACAATTTGCATTTCTCATTTAGTGTAAGAAAGAGGAAACCACATAGTTAGAGAAAAGCAACTTGTTGACTTATAATTCACTTCAGACCCTGAGCTACATTATTTAGCATCAGAGAAACAAACAATTTAAGGCAGGATGACTGAAGAGGGGCAAAATAAAAGATATAATGTACATTTGGTAATAAGTTTCCTTTTTAAGAACACAATTCATCATAAATGATTACTTTTAGATCAAGTGGAACTTCAAGATGCTCTCAACATTTTTTAAACAGGAGTTCTGCATTTCCTAACGGTTTCTTGCATTATATTACTTTACTTTGTTTTCATAATGTTCTAATATTTCTTATAGAAAATAATATATTTCAATTTTTAAATAAATCATAGTTTCAAAAGGATGATTATTAGCCCTTTTCCAATTTGTGGTTTTGCCAATTTGTGGTTCCTGGGTTTTCCCCAAATACTACAACTTCGTACCACTGCATAAAATCATACAAATTGGGGATAGATTAAAGCTGCCATTAGCAATGGCCGTCACTTTGAGGACTTGTCATTCCTGATAGGTGGAGTGTTGTGTGGTACTAGAAATGTTCCTCATATCAGATTTACACAGAGACACCTAAAACATGGAGACCCATACCGCTGACCTACCACTCTGCATCAGTGATGGCGGTCAGAATTGAAAACATCTATTTTAATTTAAAGATTTAAATTGAGACTTTTAGGGGCCCATACACACAAGTACAAGTCTATGAGAATCACACAATGTTTTTTGTCCACAGAGAATGGGCATTTTGAAAACCATAACACACTTTTATGTGTCTTTGTGTATACAACCAATACATTACTTTGGGGAAACGATAGTATAGGGAAAGTTCTGTTTGGTGTGGATTAGGCCTAAATTGCCCTTACATGTGAATATGACCCGTCCAGTGAATAGATGGATATCAGATTCTATCCAGATTGCTTTTAACAAGTTTTGTACATCAAAAACCTACATGAAAAGCATTTGTATTTGGTTTGTGATGGTTCTTTTTGTATAACAGTCACTTAAGTCAACCTGGTGTATTAAATCATAATAAAGCCAGTGTGAACATAGCTACGCAGAGTATCGCATGATTTAGCTTCAACTACATGTGCTATCACCAGAATGGCAACTTCAGTCAATACACAGCAATAACAAAAGTTATGAACTGGAAATGAGATCTTTTTTTTTTTTTCTCCTAAACGTCAGTCTGACCTCAGAGGAGCAATGTTCTTCTTTCTGTCTATTGTGTAACACCAACACTGCGTCATAGGACATGATTATTACTATACGTGACATGAGAACAGACATATTTGTGAAGCCTACAGCCGTGGAAAATCCAGTAAAGAATAAGTCAACACTGGCTGTTTGGGGAAGAAAAGTATGCTCTCATAAACTTAGAAGAAATTTAAATGTTTATGACTGTTTAGCATTTAAGTGAGTGCACGGAGGCAGAGGAAGGGCAACTTACATGGACTAACATCTCTGTAACGATTCCGAGTCTTGTTTTCGGGTAATTTGGCAACTTTGCAGGGGAGTTCACAAGACTGGTGACGAATCTCCTGTAGCAGAACAAATGTAAATAGCATTACATAACGTTATGTCACACTACAGTTCTAATGTGACATGAAAAGTGCAGGCAGTGACTTCCAATGCTTAAATACAGAATCTAAATCTTTACAGGCAGGTTTGGCAAGGTGTTGTTACATGTTAGCACACACACACACACACACACACACAGGTGAGTTTATATTGTCTGTTAAACATATAACAATGTAATAATACCTACGTTTAAGTAAATGATCCTGATTGATGGAGCATCAGTGTAGTCAATTTAGTGTTAACAAAAATCAGCTTTAACAATATAGCTGATATATGAATAGTATTTGTATTTGTCGTTATCCGTTTCTTATTTTCTTGGAAACACATGCTTTACAAAAAAAAGTTACCAATTGTTGGGTACAGCTTTACAGTGAACAAAACAAACAAAAAAAAGTTGTAATAATAAAAACGTATGACAAATAACATTTTTATTAATTGTTTGTTCTATAAAATGTCAGTAAAGGATTAAAAACAAATTGGTAAAAGATGCAAGTACGTCAAGTTGATTTGGTGAATTTCCATCATCAGAATAACCATGAATGGAGATAAACATTAATATCTCACATGAGTGACTTCAAAATGCTGACTACCTCTCCAACAAGGCACAAGACATTCCAGGACCTAATAATGTATGGCAATCTTATTAATATTATTATTTATTATTAAATGATCACTGTAAAGCTGTACCCTTAACAGCATATTTTTGTGATATTAAAATTAGTAACTTGTTTGTAAAGCATGTTGTGTTTTTTTTTAAACATTAACAATGTGTGATTTTCACTTAATATTTAAAATGCTGTGGTAACTTAAGTCATGTTTTAGCGCATTTAAGTAAGATTACAACATGTTGTGACATTATGGCAAGTAACGTGTTTTTGTAAAGAAAAGTTGTAACGCAAGTTGAGTGTGTTTTTGCAATGTTAGTAACGTGTTTTATAACATGAAATATGAAAACATTATCAGTTAATCGCTGTCCTTTTTTTAAAGACTCTTCTGAAAGCTTACAGATATGAACCAAACGTTGGTAGCGTGTGCAAAGAAGCCTCTGCCCATTAACATTTACATTTGCACTAGAAAAACTAGAAAAACAACAGCTTCAAAGCACATTCAAACAATAATAACTGCAATGATATCGCGAATTATTTTAGCCACGTTAATCGCAACATGTTCGTGTCGTTCCATGCCTGCAGTGGTCTGTAAAGGGGTTTAGTCTTTGGTTGGGACCCAGACAGACTCATCAATCATCGGACTGGTATGAGCAAGCGGAACCCGGGCTACACTACAGCAGTCCGGCTCACTGACTGACAGGAGGATCGCTGCTGGTGGTGGTGGTTGTTGGTGCTCAGGCTCTCTGAGCTGTAGAAAAAGCTCAGGGCCTGTAAAGGTGACAGCTTCACCGACGGACGGTCTATGTCCGCCTTCATTTACCGACACCTCCTACCTGGTAAACGCTGTTCCAGCTCCCGTTCTCATCGATTTCCCGAAACTCGGCTTCCATTGCTGACAGTCCAGCAGCCTCCTCCTCTTCCTCCTCCTCCGTCTCTTCTTCCTCGTCGTCTTCTCGGCGTGAACAACCGCAGCTCCCCGGCGGTCAGACTGACTGTAGTCTACCAGAGTCCCCCCGGTTTCACACAACTGTTCCGCCACTCTTCGGTAATTTCTCCGCACGTCTGCGTAGATCACCTCTGTGGCCTGTTAAGAGCGGAAACACGCCGCTGGCTCCGCCCACTCCGGCGAGTTGCCGTCCTTAAATGTTTAAAATAAATGAACAAAAATATGCTCATGAGCCGTTTTTCCTCCTTTTTATGTGTTTTAAGTGATAATTATATATCACTGTTGTCTTGTCTAGGTTCAAAACAACATTATAGCTCGTTTTAGACCCGGAAATGTGACTTATTACAGGCACTTAGCAGTCAGGAAGACATCTTTTTTTTTTCTTTTTTTTTTCAAATAATCTTTATTGAACGTAATACAAAAATACAACGGGCACTTACTAATAGAAAACTACAGAACGAGGCGGAATATACAAGAAATACAATATATAACAAAACGAAGAATAGGGAGAAAAAACATCAAGCTGAGCAGAATCGTCAAAGATCCATAATCCATCTCAAAATGTTGTTTTAGTTTGTCAAACATTCCACTGGATTGAGCTTCAGTGATGCTCATTATAATCCACACAAAAATCCATAGGACCACAAGCAACGTTCAGCTGTTTGTGGACTGGACTGCAACTTATTCCAACACAAAATGTATCTGGAAAAATATCCACAGAAAAAGAAAAACATTTATGTTTTTTACACGTGTCACACTTTTCCCCTTTTTGTCCATTTTAAAGTCACGTTTCTTTATGAACGTGACTTTAAAATGATCAGTATGACCTTCTATTTCTGCCTTTTATCTCTTTTATCCCTTAATTTCCACTTACTCTTCAAATTTTGTCTTTTCTATGGAATAATCTTGACTGGCAAAGTTTATCACTTAGAGTGTTTTTTCTAACTAATCTTGCAGGCCCATATATTATAAGAAGACTGTTAAATAACACCACAAGATGGCAGTAATACCACACCTCGGTTGCCACCCGCTGTTGGATCTTGAGGAAGAAGAAGAAGAAGAGGAAGCAGAAGAAGGTCAAGAAGTAACTTTTAAGTAAAAGTCTGAAGTATATGACATTTACTGTACTTAAATACCAAAAGTAGTTTTCTGATATAAAATGTACTTAAGTTTTAGAAGTAAAAATATTAAAGTGAGGAGTAATGGTTGAGCCATTGTAGCTCAGTGGTGGTAGGTTGTGGGGTTCAATTCCTGGCCCTGCTTGTCTATATGTGTCCTTGAGCAAGACAACCCCATGTTGAGGTGTGTGAATGGGTATGAAAGATGTGTGAATGGGTGAATGGCAAAACTGTAGTGTAAAGCAGCTCATCAAGACTAGAAAAGCTCTATATAAATACAGACCATTACCAACTCTAATGATTGTATTTGTTAGTAACGAGTAACAAAGATAGAGAGTTAGACAAAATGTAAAAGTAAACGTTTTTAGAAATGTAAATAAAGTAAAGTACAGCTACGTGAATTGTGTACTTAAGTACAGCAACAAAGTATCTGTACTTAGAAAACAGTCATGTTTAAGGGAAATACAAATCCTAGTCTCATGTGTTCATCGGAGTACACAGGCAGACTATGGCCACCCTGTTGCGCCGCATCTGGGCGATATCAGAACTGAAAACGCACATGGAGCGCGCACGGCACGCACACGAGGAGCGCGCACGCACACAGACACGTAATGGTGTGTTTATCAGTGTAGTCAGTGCAGCCGACGTGATCCGCTGCTGCAGTGCAGTCCAGTCCACGAATTAGCTAGCCTGAACTCGTATGGAGAATAATATGAAGGAGTAGTCAAACTGTAGACATATGTATGTGTCCTCGCGGAGGCCGCGCGCTCAGCGACCTAACAGAGGTCACCATGGATTAGCCGTAGTCCAGTGGGTTTGTTTCTGACTGACAGCAAGAACTGGTGCCACTGACATTAGCTAGCAGCTAAAGCAACTTTAGCCTAGGCGTTTTTGAATCACTGCAGCGACAGGTATTCTGCAAACTCACGATAAGTGCTCGTGTGTGTGTCGCTTTATGTGTCGTCTCTCTGTGGCCGCCAGCTCACTTTCTATGGCTCTGTTTTCTTAGTTGTCGTTGTTGTTGTTGTTGTTGTTGTGTAGCATTAGCCCTCAGCTGTTGTTGGCTCCTGCTAGCTAATGTGTAGTTATAGTTCATGCCTCCCAGTGGTGGAAAAAGTATTCAAATCTTTCAACGGTAAGTTCCATTAGCAATACTCACGTAAGAATAGGAAACACTGCTTTAAAACTAAAGCTAATGTTCCTTATAGAGGCCATATTGAAGTGTCAACAGTGGAAGTTTCCCACAAGAGCCCAGTACTTAAACAGTGCTCATATATACATATTTAGAAGTGGTTGATTATTAGTGGTAATTATTTATTAAGATAATCAGATAAACTAGGTGAAACACATGCAACTATTTTGAAGATACATTTTAATGTGAAGGTACAGTGCATAGCTTTTGTCGTTGGTGATGTTCTTTTTCTGCTTGTCTTTGGTCTTTGTGAACAGAATGTTCTCTTCTGAAGCTTTTTCCTTGGTATTTTTTGTGTTTTCATTTACACTACAATATGACTGTAAACGCCATGTTTCTGTTGCCTCTGTCTGTCTTGACATACAACACATCACTTCCTGCAGCCAGAGAATGTTGCCTGGCAACATGAGATTTCATCACCACTATACTGAGAAACATGTGGAGCTGGCACGTTTAATCATCTTTGTGTGAACGTATTTGATAATGGTTTAATTCTAACAGACATTTAAATGTTACACGCTACAGATGAATTAATTTTTAAGGTGAAATATCAAATATTTGATGGATTATGCTTCTTGGCCAATCTAACCAGCCTTACATTGCATTAAACATTATTGATTATTGGCCCACTGAATAAAGTTACGACAAGACAGCTCTGTCTCAGATTGAAAGCTGAAGTAGGCAAGATGGAGAGATAGTTGAGTTTTATTGGCAAGTTATCAAAATACTTTCTTTCTTGATCACTGCTCACCGTTCTGATCTCCTCATCAGATGAGCATGGCGACACTTGATCCATACACAATGAGGCAATCTATCCACCTTTGAAATCCTCTGATAATATTCACATGTGTTTTATTGCTCTTTCTTTGCTGCACAGGAAGTATTTCTCAGTGCTGCATTACCAGAAAGGACCCCTATGCAGAGTAGGTGTGGAAAATCCGATAGTAGCACACTCTCTCTCACTCTTTCTCTCTCTTAATTCTTATCTTTTGTCGGTCACCACATTCTTATTTTTTAGTTACACTGTTGCTCTCATGTTCTGGGTTCCCACGGGTTCTTGAAATCCTTGAAAGTTAGTGTAAGAACTTAAGTTGATATTGTCTCCCTTGTTTTGTTACGGCGCCACCTACTGTTTGAGGTGCCCTGCATTGCTTGACGTACGTAAACTAGGCCTGCGCAGAATAAATGTCGAGTCGCAATTGCTCGTGGTGTTGTGGACACTGTACACTGTCTCTCTCTCTCTGCCATTGACATGAGATTCCATGTAGAACAATGAGTGAGTAACATTAAGCAAGAGAGAGCAAATTATGTGATGCCTGGGAAATGCAAATTCCAAGATCTCTGGCTGACCAAAGAAAATTACAAAGACTGACTTACCCAAGATCCCAAGGTACAATCACATGGTCAGATGGAGAGAGTGTTGCAAATCAATAAAAGTGGACACCATGGGAGAAGTGGCTCTTACAAGTTGCCCTCCCATCTTTATCTGCGCAGCACATTTGATTGTCGAATATGAGGGAATTGGTCATGGAAAGTCCTTGAAAAGTAATTGAATTAGATGTCAACCAATGTGTGGGAACCCTTCCTGTTGTCATAGTGTAAAAATGCTCCCTACTGATTGCAATGGGTTTTGTTTGTGCATTTCAGATTCCTTGAGTAGTTTGAGATCCTTGAGGGATTCTCAAGGCGTCATGGCACCCAAAGACATCATGACCAACTCCCATGCCAAATCCATCCTCAATGCAATGAACGCACTTCGCAAGAGCAACACACTCTGCGACATCACCCTGAGGGTGGAGAGCACAGATTTTCCAGCTCACCGAATTGTCTTGGCTGCCTGCAGTGACTACTTCTGTGCCATGTTCACTAGTGAGGTAACTTTAAACCTTTATTTGTTGTGTAAATGTATCAGGTTATTTTTGCCGTACTTCACTTGCTAAACAAGAGAATACTTTTTGTATTCTTATATAATTTTATTCTAAGACACAGCTACATACTTAATGCTCTAAGGTAAATCCTTAATGGCATGTTCCCAGTCATTGTACCTGACAATCTCTGGTGATGTGGTTCCACAGCTTGCAGAGAAGGGGAAATCTTTCGTCGACATTCAGGGGCTCACTGCATCGACTATGGAAATCCTGTTGGACTTTGTCTACACAGAGACAGTCCTGGTCACAGTGGAGAATGTACAAGAGCTTCTCCCAGCAGCATGTCTGCTGCAGCTGAAAGGTGGGAGTGAGAGAAGCAGCTGCACCTTGATGTGAAAATGTGCACGTAAGCCAACAGATACAGTTGTGAGGATAGTGTCAAAAGATAATTGCACATCTTAAAGATGGCATTTGATGGGTTTAAATGAAAACCTTACATTTAACGTAGTCCAATGTGGTCAGCATTGATGTGACATAATCTTCTTTGTTCCTTGGTGTTGTTCCTCATAACCTATGTAAGGGAAACACTTTTTGGTGGCATGTAAGAACGTGGTCACCAAATAGTGGATCTTTTGACAGAAATTGTTGATTATGATCATACATGCTTTTGAAAAAAATACCAATTCTCCTCACCTAGAGAAAGACAAAGGAGAAAAATAGTAGTAGAATAGAGTAGATGGAACTGTTACTGTCACAGATGGGTTGGGTTAGTGAGTTCCAGAGTTCCAGATATGAAAACTTATCAGTGGCTTTGTCATATTAAAATTATCTTTATAAGTCTTAAATGTGAAACCTGCACAACCTTTGAGGCTGGACATGGCACAGTTTTTCATGTAGAGATGATTACATTACATTACATTACATTACAATACATTACATTACATGTCATTCAGCAGACGCTTTTATCCAAAGCTACTTACAATAAGTTACTTGCAAGTATTTTTCTGGATTTGAATGATACATGTATATGAACTGTTGATAAAACTGGATATTTGTGTTTTCTCAGGGGTGAAAAGAGCATGTTGTGATTTTTTGGAGAGTCAGCTTGATCCCTCCAACTGTCTGGGTATTCGTGACTTTGCCGAAACTCACAATTGCCTTGACCTGATGCAGGCAGCTGAGCTTTTTTCCCAAAAGCATTTCTCTGAGGTGGTCCAGCACGAGGAGTTCATGCTTCTCAGCCAGACAGAAGTGGAGAAACTCATCAAGTGTGATGAAATCCAGGTAGGAAAACTCCCATGTCATGAGTTTTTCTATTTTTTTTAAATTATTATATATTTTTTTATTATTATTTTTTTTATTAAGTGCATTATGGAAGGTGCTTGATCTGGTGTCATTGAATACTGGAAAACTAAACTTATCTGAAGCCAAATTCTCTTTGAAGACATATTAAGCACTCTAATATAGCTGTATATACCTCAGGGGTCTCAAACTTGTGGCCCATGATGGGCCACATGCATCCCGCCAATGGATTTCATTTGTGGGCCGATATTAAAACCGGGAACAGGAAGTGAAGGATAGAGCACAGTTAGCCATCTGTCCACTCACAGTTATGGCCCAATCTACTCTGTATATGATTGGCTGACTCTGATAAGCCATCTAACCAATCAGAAGCAGAGTGCTTCACTCATGTGTGCGTGGCTTATCACACAGACGCAGGCAGGCAGGCAGCTAAAGTGAAACTTACCTCACATCAAGTGAAAAAGCAAACGGCAGTAAATGCTTCTCAAAATAAAAGATGAACATAATCTAAACAGGCCAAAATATCAGCGATTTTAAACACACTGCTGCTCACACTGCTGCAACAGAGCGGCTACAGGGTTGATAAGCACAGATAGACACAGGCGTCAACCCATGTGAACTGTTTGTGTAATGCTTGTTGTGGTTCTACAACTCTTCTTCATGTCTATTATAATACATATATATTAACTTTTTCCCCCAAAAAACTCTTTTCACTTCACCGGTCCTTTCCTGACCAGACTAGACACTCACTGGCCCCCAGGTCATTTCAGTTTGAGACCCTGCTACACCTGTTGTAGTGCAGTGTTTAAAACTGGTGTTTTTACATAAATATTGTGAATTGAGCTCCATTTTCAGTTTTCCTACTGTCTTTCAAACACCTGAGTGTGAAAAAGTGTGAATAGCAAGTACCAACCTGCTGTTTCCTCAGTCAGTGTGTTGCCCTCCAGTTCCACTCACGTTTGTGGAATGGCCTGACAATGAAATTGCAGAGAACAGAACCTGATTTAAGTTTTACCTTCATGCTCAGGAAATTCCTATTCCCAACCAAACATAGTTATTATCTAACAATGATTTATAGATCGTCAATGTAGTTCTTGTTGTCTTTGTTTTTGTAACGATGTAAATCATTGACTGCATAGTCTTTTCCTCTAAGTAGTGGAATAGTTAAGGATAAGTGGCTCAGTTACAGTGGTTGGTTGCATCACTAATGAATATTGTACAACATCTGCAACTGGAGCTGTCCACCAACTGTTAAATCATTCTGTGGATTTATGTCTTAAACGCAGCTGTAATTCTTCTCACTGTGCCTGCTGTCTGTACGAAGGTGGACTCCGAGGAGCCCGTATTTGAAGCAGTGCTAAACTGGGTCAAACACAACAGAAAAGAGCGAGAGCCGTATCTGCCAGACATGCTCGAGTTCGTCCGAATGCCGCTGCTGACCCCGCGCTACATCACAGATGTCATCGATGCTGAGGTGAGCCAACAGGGTTTTTGTAAAATCACACAGCACGCTTCTAATAAAAGAATGCCTGTTGACATATTTATGACAGTTAACATCATAATGAAGTATGTTTTGGCACGTTTTAGCCCCTCATTCGGTGTAGCTTGCCTTGCCGGGACCTCGTTGATGAGGCCAAGAAATTCCACTTGAGACCGGAGCTGAGGAGTGAAATGCAGGGCCCGCGCACACAAGCCAGATTAGGTGGGGATTCTTTTTTTTTTCAGATGCAATTTAGCTACATGTGCAGTTCTTTAAATATCTTTGTAATCCACTCCTTCTTTGACAAGAAGAATGATTTATGTCCTGTTGTCCAGGTGCCAAAGAAGTCCTGTTGGTTATTGGAGGGTTTGGCAGCCAACAATCACCAATAGACGTAGTTGAGAAATACGATCCAAAAACGCAAGAATGGAGCTTCCTCCCTGTAAGTATTAAATGTGTGGGAGAGGACCTATGAACTTCGTATTATATCAGTGAATTTGGTGATAAACACGGATAAATGTGTCTTGAATAGAACATTGCACGGAAAAGGCGTTACGTTGCCACAGTGTCTCTCCACGACCGGGTCTATGTGATCGGGGGGTACGATGGTCGGTCGAGGCTCAGTTCCGTGGAGTGTCTGGACTACACAGCGGACGAGGACGGTGTTTGGTACACAGTCGCCACAATGAACGTGCGCCGTGGCCTTGCGGGGGCCACAACACTGGGAGGTGAGGAAGATTTTTTTGTTTCTCATGCCATTACAGTTTCCTGGTTAAATAGCACTGTAACTATATACATGTGTTTCCTCTGTCTGCAAAGACATGATTTATGTTGCTGGAGGATTCGATGGCAGCAGGCGTCATACCAGCATGGAACGATATGACCCAAACATTGATCAGTGGAGCATGCTGGGAGATATGCAGACAGCTAGAGAAGGAGCTGGTCTGGTGGTGGCCAGTGGACTTATATACTGTCTAGGTATGGATTGTAGTTTTCACCTTTTTATCGGTAAATTATTGTCAAAACTGATCTATTTGTGTTAATTGACAGTTTTAAACTTGAAGACATTCAGTTTTACTTTACATTTCAACATTTTATCCATCCACCATCTACCGTTTTATCCTCGCTGTGCCAATATCAGCTGACATAGGGTGATAGGTGGGGTACACCCTGGACCCCACTCAAATTCACATTTCATTGCTCTGAAAAGCTTATGTAACATCGTCTTTAATTAATTTCACTTTTGTAATATTTTTTCACCAAAAAAAAATCCCCAAAGTCTTAGTGGAGGTAAGGTCTGGACTAAAAAAACAAATGACTCATGGTCCCTGAACCATTCTTTCACAATTTGAACCCGATGAATCTTGGCGTTGTCTGGTTATGTCCTAAGATCCTGGTCATTCAGTGTATTTATAGGCAGTTGTTCTCAGTGTTTTTGGGCACGTTGCTGCGTGTAGACCAGACCAACTGAAGCAACCACAGATCACAATACTGCCCCCACAGGCATGTGTGGTAGGCACAAAGCAAAATATTAGAGTAGGTGACCTTTTTCTTTGCCTGGCAGTGTGAAAAGACCAAACAAGTCCAGTTGTGAACTTTTCCCTGAAAGACTGCTACATCCTACAACATGAATTCTGGTCCGGACATGTCTGCCATTTACACTTGACTAAAATCCCAGCACTGTCCATTTGAGTTAAAAATGTCAGGCTAGCGTTTAAGACTAGATGTGCAAAAACCTTTGAAAATACCACTTATCCACAAACATCAGCTCCAGCTCCTTGTCTTAATTCCACAGTTAACATAATTTACATGATCAGTTAAGTTATTCGTTATATACCAGTTTTGAGTGTCAGGGGGAGCTGGAGCCTCACATTCACACCTCAGGGCAATTTAAGTGTCAAACGCGTGTCTCTGCACGTTCACATGGGGAGAACATGCCAACTACACACAGAAAGGCCCACAGTCATCCCGGGTCACAAACCTGGGTCTTGTTGCTGTAAAGCAACAGTACGAGCCAATACCCCACTGTGTGGCACTCAATCGAGTTATGTATTAATAAAAAAACAACTGCAGTTTCAGCTCTTAATCGATCATTAAATAACTGGCCTAATATTTCCTCCCAGGTGGATACGATGGACTGAATATCTTGAATTCAGTTGAGCGGTATGACCCACACACTGGCCACTGGACAAGTGTTACACCAATGGCCACCAAGAGGTCAGGTAGGTGAGACAAGGGACACAGAAAAGTGATAAAAGATGACTATGTGTGTGCGTGTGACTGTTAATCTGAGACTGTTTATTCTGTCCTCAGGAGCTGGTGTGGCTTTACTCAATGACCATATCTATGTAGTGGGAGGCTTTGATGGCGTTTCCCACCTCGATTCTGTCGAAGTCTACAACATCAGAACAGACTATTGGACCACTGTAGCCAGTATGACCACTCCTCGATGTTACGTGGGAGCAACCGTTCTCCGAGGACGTCTCTACGCCATCGCCGGGTAAAAGATAGATATACTAGATAGATATAATTTATTGATCCCAAGCTGGGAAATTACAGCACTTTTCTATTAAGTGTCCTGATGTCGGTCTTTCTGTGGCAGTGGGTTTAAAGGGCAGGTCTGCAATAACAGGATGTGGAAAGTTTTAGACACCTCTCTAATAACTCCCCTTCATCTTAGGTCGTTTTCACACCTAATAGTCCACTAGACTCAGTACGATTGGTTCAAAAAAAAAACTCACTCATCTGTTAGTTAATGCAGGAACTTAAGTTTCGTCCACAAAAGAGCAAAACATGGAGCTGCATCAAATCCTATCGGTGTTGTGTTTTTTTACTTGTTTTATGCGAACATACGACACATATACGCTGCAACAATAGGCTCAGCCATTTCTCCCAGCTATCGTTCTACACGTGCGTATGTTTTGGTTGTGTTTACCCACAATGCCCTGCGTTGTAGTCCGCTTCCTGCATTTGGCTCACAAACCCAACACCAGGACCAGTTTTCGCGTCTTTGGTGCGCATCAGTTCAGTTGCGCATTCACACCTCCCCAAACAAACTGGACTTTCCGAGCAAACGAACAAGGGTTTGACTAAGAAGGGCTGATGTGAATGCACCCACAGTGACAAGCTTGTAAGAACTGAAAGAGAAAGGTTTTTTTTGTTGGCTAAGAAATGCAAGAGACGCAAGTTGGGTCAGGGTGTACTGTTCCAAACCGCACCATGGCAAGCTGAACTGTATCCTTTCACATCCTCTTGCCTATTCCTTTCGGAAAATAAAGCTCAACAGTATTTGTATTGTTTTTGCACTGAAATTCAAAACGATTGCGAGCAACTTTCCCACAATCTTAAATCTTAAAATCCATAATTTGTTGTGCAATGTGTTTTGGCAGCTGACGATCCTTCAAACTCATACGTCTATTGCTCAAACTGGATGTTTTAGATTGGGTTTCCCACCTGGTTGTGAAGCAACACGCCCTCACCAACACAGGTGTTTTTGTTTTTATTGCAGATTTTTTTGTACAAATAATCATTAACATGTCACATCATGTTCATCAAGCAGTAAAATTGCCAGGCTAGAGAGGATCAAACAAAGCAGATTTACTGTAGTGCTTTGTAGTCAGGTAATAAGCATAAAGAAACAACAGTATAATTATATACCACTGACATTTCAATTCAATGATACGTTACTATTTAAAGTCCACTTTGTAAGATGTAAGAGAGAAACTAAAGATACTAACCATAAATAAGTTTGTGTATAATAGTGTATAATGATTTTGTTTTTGTAGCCTTAGTATAAGCCTTAAGCATGTACTTTTGGCAAGGCCTTGCTTTATGTTGGACATCTTCCAGCACGGCACGGCTCGACTCTGCAAGTTTTGGTTCGTTGTCCGTTATTATAGTATCTTCTCAATGTGAGTCGTCATACCACGGCTGCAATAGTGACTTGTAAAGCAGTTGCTTTTTTGTGATGACTCATTAGAATCAGTTAAAAACACTGAACTAAAATACAGCTGAACAGGTTGTGATTCGGGTCACACGGTGGGGTAGTGGTTAGCACTCTCGCCTTGCAGCGAGAAGACCCCAGTTCGAGCCCCGGTTGGAACAAGGGCCTTTCTGCATGGAGTTTGCATGTTCTCCCCGTGTGTGCGTGGGTTCTCTCCGGGTTCTCCGGCTTCTTCCTACAGTCCAAAAACATGCAATGTGGGGATAGGTAAATTGGACACTCTAAATTGACCGTAGGAGTGAGTGTGAGAGTGAATGGCTGTTTGTCTCTATCTGTGTGTGGCCCTGCGATGGACTGGCGAACTGTCCAGGGTGTACCCTGCCTATCGCCCAATGTAGCTGAGATTGGCACGGCACCCCCCGCGACCCTCTGGCAGAGGATAAAGCGGTAGATGATGACTGACTGAGGTTGTGATTCGGCTCACGATCGCCGGCTTTCAGCAGTTCTGTCACTAAATACACCAGACTCCTATGTTGAATATTGAGATTTTAGAAATTTCCTTGCTAAATGTTGGAGATTAACGCACGTTTTCAGGGTTTTCAAGTCTTTTTTAACTGACCTACGGTTCGGTTTGATTCTTGTGCTGCACACATCACTCTCTGACCAATCAGTGGACGACAGTCTGACAACGTCACATTTTAGTATCGGCTCAACTCGCTTGGAACCTCGCCAGAGCAGGTACTAAAAAAAGTACTGTAGGCCAGGTGCTATCCCTAATGGAGAAGCAAAAATGTTCATGTAAATGAACATTTCTTTTACATTTCTTGAAACTGTGCTGTGTTTGGGGTAAACCTTTTAAGAACGTAAAAGAAAGAGAAGTTCTGTTTCCATGTGGATATGGTATAAGTATTTTGTTTGAAGTCAGAAGCTCAAACCTGATGTGTGAACTAAAGCCTGCCCCACACAAACAAACTTTGTGACCGATTTTCAATGTTTTAATCCTGAGAATTTAATCGTGACTTCAGAATATATACAGACATGGAGGCGGACTGTCAGCTGTCGTGTGTTGCGATGTTTTGTGCTGAGCGGAATCTACTTGGCTTGTACAAGTTACGGTTCTAAACAAAACTACGTAACATCCGTTTCCTGGTCAACTCGCTCTCGTAAATGTCAGACATGTTTAATACTTAGGATTTGAAATTGGGGAGACTGATCTATCCGATGTTAAAATCACATCTGTTAACCCCTCACACTACAGGATTATTTGACCAGATAATCGGTTCAAATCGGCCTATAATCAAAAGGCACCCACGATTGTCAGGAGGGTCAGATTGGGATCGAAATCTGGCCAATTATCCTCTAGTGTGGGGCAGGCTTTACGAAGAAGAGGGAGAAAGTGTGGAGAGAGAGTTGTGAAAGAGACGTTTTAATCATTTCTGGTATGTGAAGGCCATTATAGTTCCCCTGAGATGCTTATGTAAGGGACGGGTTAATGTAGGAGTCTCTCTACTTGTTGTGTCACTAATTCTTACACACTGCCACACAGGCTGTTGCTGTCTTCTTACTTAAACCATGTTTAACATCACTGACATCAATTGTGAAATAGTGTTGATTGTTAATGTTGAGTCTCTTCACTTCCTCTGTGATCGTCTCTGCAGATACGACGGGAACTCTCTGCTCAGCAGTATTGAATGTTATGACCCGGTCATCGACTCCTGGGAGGTTGTCACTTCAATGGCGACGCAGCGGTGCGACGCGGGCGTCTGTGTTCTACGAGAGAAGTGATCTTTCGCAAAGACCCCACAAGAGGAAAAGCAGACAGGAGGACATGCAGCTAGACTTTGTTAAAAACGGCCTCTGAACCAGAGCCACAAAGGGAAGATGTTTTGTTCGCCAGAATATGACACGCGTGCAGCAGTTTGGGCCGCCGCCGCCGCCTCTGGACGGTTGTCGTTCCTCCAGTTGGACCGCGTGACAGAGATTCAGCTTCACTGTGGTCGACTTCACCGGAAAAAGAGGCCCCCGGGAGCCCATCATCACCACTTGCATGACTCTCATTTGGTGGTACTTGTTGCTGTCTTTACCTGTGAGATTATTTTTTTTAGTTTGTTTTCAAAGTGCAATATATTTTTACTCATGATAAGAAAACATCAAACGTTGGAGCACAGTTAAGACTCCAGTTGCTGCTATATGCCTTATGACTTTGGCCTACATCCAAACGGTGGACATCCATGTTGCCTCCCGTCTGACTTTGACACTAGCTACAGTACATTGTCTTTATCGAGCGTACTCATTTGACATCTGCGAGGTCATTCATGGGTCAATAATCCAACCACTTTTTTTGTACAGTGCTTTTAGATTCCAATCACTTTATTACAAAGAGTTTATTTCTTATTGTCGCACACAGAATATACAGTATATTTAGAGATTAATATTGTTTTAGAGAATGACTGAATTATACCAGTTGACTTTATTTTGTCCTTCTGTTGGGCAGAATTGAAGAATCACAGAATGAGAAGCATGTGATTTGTTTTTGTTTGTTTCCTCAGCTTATACATTTGAGCATGTTCACTTTTGCCTGGAAAGTGAATAAATCCTGAACAGTGAAACGTTTTTCTGCGTGGTTCATTTGAACACCTGTACACTCTGTGGATGTCTTTCACATCCACAGACCAAACCCCCCCCCCCCCAAAAAATGCTTCTAATGTTTTATCGCTGTATGACTTCATGTCTATATTAACATCATGCAAAAAGGTGCATTTCCACGCATGCCACCAAATTACTGGTTTCATTCACCAACTTCCCAGGATGTCTTTTTTTAATAAAGGTAAACATTTTGTCATATTTGGATTTGGGTTTTGTCTAATGCTGCTGAGAATGCCTGCTGACGTTTGTGTCGTCTGTTCTCTTTGGTCCAATCTGATCTCAACAATTATTGCCATGGAAAGTTCAGTTTTCACAGACAGCCATCTGCAGGGTTTACAGAGAATTGTCTGAAAAGGAGAAAATATCCAGTGTGGAGCAGTTCTCTGCCTTGTTGATGCCAGAGGTCCAAGGAGAATGAGCAAATTATAGAAAGGCAACAGTAACTCAAATGAACCGCTCATTACGGCCACGTTAGGACGAAGGCGATCGAACTGTGAAGCAGCAGAAGACCACGTCTGGTGAGTGTAAGTTTTTTTTTTTTTTTTTTTTTTTTCCTCCTGAAATCAGACCAAAACAAGAGCAAAATGTTGAATTGTAAAGGCGACGAGAAACGATTACACCTGTGTGGAGAGAATGAATTCTGTGTAAGTTTGATGCAAAAAATCAAACTTTAAACAACACTGTATTGAACTACATACACATTTAAATAAGCGTAGGTCAAATATTGATTTGGTAATATATATCAATCCTTCGTTTTGCAATACCGGAATTGATATGCCGGCACAAATATCAATATTTTGCTTAATAAATTAAGATGCTTTAAAGTAAACAGTCCCTGCCAGTTTACTGAATGAGGAAAACTCAGGTGGACATTACCTGGTCGAAGAGGAGTGAGTTTGTTGTGAATAAATAGAGAAATCCTGCACTTTTAACTTTTCATGTTTTTAACATTTTGTTTTCTTCAGTTCGACAGATATCGTGGTGTATCGCTATATAATTGTTCTGCAATGTATTGATTATCACAGAATTGCTGTATTGTGATATTATTGGCATCGTGGACCATGTATCGCATATTGTGAGGTAAATGTATTCGTTTATCGTTTATTCGTATATATGTGTGTATATGTATATATATATATATATACACACATATATATACTTGTCTTATATATATACTTATACATCTGTCTACTGTCTACTAACCCTAAAAATGTTGAGTGTTTTCTAATTTATGTGCATATGTGTTAATTATCCAGTGAGACACTGCCTAACTGATCTAAACCTGAGAGGCAGCAACAGCAGTCCAACAAAAAGGTTTTAAGGAGGAGTTGACTTCAGTGGGAGAAAAACCATCACCTTTTTTTTTTTTAACATCCCTCCTCCCCCATCGATCTACACCTTCCTCAGTCAAATCCAGCGTCGCTGTGAGACAACGCAGTCAGTGACTGAACCTGTGTGCAGGTATAAAAGCAGCAGCAGCAGGGACAGACAGAGACGAGACACTTGACTTGTTTCCTGGGACACAGGTGGGATCTGTCTGGAACTTCCACTGTTCTCTACTCTATCATCTGCATCAGCAACATGGTAAGAGAATTTAACATTTTCTTATTGATTGTGTCAATATGAGCATCTTTTAAATGCTTCAATAATGTCTCTGCGTGTTTTTACGTGTGAGTTTAAAATGACTGACAGGCTGTTTATTGCAGACTGTCTGCAAAGAGGAGCCCAAGCCATTGTCATTACTGTCATTAAATCTATTTTTTTTTAAAAAAGAAAAAAACTCCTATTGTTTATAATCCTTTGTTTGCTTGTTTTTGAAGTATATTCATATTCTAGACTATAATCTACTCATATATAACAGATGTCACTCAGTGGCTAAAAATCATCTTGGGGGGAAGTTCATGTTTCTCTTCCAGGAAGAACAAAAGCTGAAATTCTCAACATGTTCAAACAGGTTTTGTTGGAAGTACTTGGAAGATGCAACAGTGGAGTGGTGAAATAATCCTGTCCTCTTTTTGTTGACGCTTGACAAAAAGAAAAAACTGTGATGGCCAATGCAGTATCACCAGACACTGTTTGCAGTAAAGTACCTTAAAGGGATACTTGAGTAAAAGTATCTTACCAGAAAAGGACTTTGGTAGAAGTTGGAGTCACTTTTTTATAATATTACTTAAGTAAAATCTTAAAGATGAAATTTACTTTACTTTCTGATATAAAATGGACTTAAGTTTTAGAAGAAAAGTATTTTTAGAACAAGTGAGGAGTAAGGATTGAGCCATGGTAGCTCAGTGGTAGGGAGTTGTCTTTCAACTGGAAGGTTGTGGGTTCAATTCCTGGCTCTGCTAGTCTGTATGTGTCCTTGAGTAAGACATTTAATCCTATGTTGAAAGATGTGTGAATGGCAAAACTGTAGTGTAAAGCAGCTCATCAAGACTAGAAAAGCTCTATATAAATACAGACCATAATACCAACTCTTCTTCTTCTGATTTTATTTGGTAGATGGAGGTAAAGATAGAGGAAATGTAGTAAAAAGTAGTAATGTTGCTAGAAATACAACTAACAAAGTCAAGTACAGTAACAGTGTGTGTACTTTGTTACATTACAACACAAAGTTATAATAGTCTTGGATTTTTCATTAGTTTTAGTTTTTATTTCATTTTGACTGTTTTTGAAATGTGTTAGCTTTAATTAGTTTTTCGAGTGGGTTTGCTAGTTTTTATCAGTTTTTTATTATCTTTTGTAAATGCTAGGTTTTAGTTTAGTTTTTTATTATTTTTAGTGTTAGTTTTAGTTGTTTGTAATATGGAGTATTTGTATCTCAAATACAACCTTTAAAAATTGCAGGCATTCATAGGAACCCAAAAGGATTATGTATGAAAAACAAATGTACAAAGATGAAAATTAAGCACATTCAAATTCACTATAATTTTAGTTAGTTTTAGTAAAAACACAATTCAGTTTCATTTAGTTATCGCGGGGGTTTTAAACTGTACTTTCCTTTTTATTTCAGTTAACTAAAATGTTTTTCAATTTTAGTTTTCGTGAACTATAATAGCCTTGTTGCAACACTGCATGTTTGCATTGCAACCTAGTAAAAATTAATGAATATTTTAAATAGTTTTTGCTTTGAAAAACCATGTTGTCTGAATTTCTTAAATTTCTCTGGGAAAAGAAAATCACTGCTGCAAATTCAAAGTCCACAAATTCACTGTAAAACTAGTGGCCTAGATTTCAGCTGCTCCTCTTAGATCTTGTATTTAATATTTATTTTTCCTTCTGTTTTTGTGAAAACAAATAATCCCAAACATGTGGAAGAAAAGGTTGTGTTCACTCTTCAGTACTCTTCTTCTCCGGTTGTGATCATGGTTTTTGTTTCCCTCTGCACAGAGAGAGTGCATCTCCATCCACGTGGGCCAGGCAGGAGTGCAGACAGGAAACGCCTGCTGGGAACTCTTCTGCCTGGAGCACGGCATCGCTCCTGACGGCACCTTCCCGGACGGCCATGCACTACCAAACTCACGTGAAGATCCATTCAGCACTTTCTTCAGCACTGGGAGTCGAGGGCGTCACAGTCCACGAGCGTTATATGTGGATCTGGAGCCCACGGTGGTGGGTGAGTATAGTCCTGGAGACTGTGTGTGTTTATTTTAATTTTTTATTTCTTATCTATTTTCTTTTATTAAGTGTTCCAGTTTAGTTTGTGTCTGGCGTGAGTTCCTCTCCATCACTTATGGCCTTGTGCAGTTACAGTAACTGTTAATAGGATACAGACTCTGGTATCCAGGCAACGAGTGCAGCTGTGACTCCTTTTGTCAATGCTGCTAACATTTACAGAGGTGTTCTATGTAAACAGTAACGCTCGAGTGAGTATTTAGTTGATTTTAGCAGGTGAACACCTTACATGATTTGTGATTTATTTATATAGAAACATTATTATAGTTTCAATGAAGCCGTCTAGGATCAGTACATTTATGCTTAAATTATTTAAATGTAATGATTTATTATTTTGCTTTCATTTAGGCACAAACACAATTTCAGACGCAACAGTTCATCCAGTGTTTTTATTGCATTTATGTTCATGACAGAAGGGAATAGGGATTGGGTACCTTGCTCACGGGTGCCTCGAACTTTGTCCTGGCAGGGATTTGAACTGGCAACAATAAACTTTACGCTCATCCATGGGTTGTCAAAAATAAACAAAATCAATTAAACATTGATTTTATTAAAACAAATTCATACTATTCCATTCCACGTTTTTTTATACTATTATTAATAATGACATTATGATGATTATTAATTGTTTATTAATTAAATAATAATTTTTTGTCTTATCCTACCTTATAATTACCTCTTAACTAGTTGCTTTGTATAGCTGCACCATTATAGAATAAAGGAAAAGTCAAGATATTGTGTTCCTCATTTCACACACAATTCTCTTCTACTTCTAATAAGTGTGATAATAAATAAGATAATAAAATGCACATTACTCTCATCCTCTAAATTCACACATGTAGTGTTTGTGTTGTCTGGTTTTGGAGGTTTCTTTTGCTCTCTCTAACACTAACACTTTTGTGAACTGAATCTTTTGTTTCAGATGAAGTGAGGGTCGGTAAATACAGAGATCTCTTCCACCCCGAGCAGCTGATCTCTGGAAAGGAGGACGCAGCCAACAACTACGCTCGTGGCCATTACACTGTCGGCAAAGACATCATTGATGACGTCATGGAGCGCATCCGTAAAATGGTCTGTAATGAAAGTTTATGTCCTTCACGTGAATGATGAAAAAGGGATTCCAGTGAGACCTAATGTGGTTTTAATAAATGAAAGAAACAATAAAACAGCAATTAAAAACAACAGTGACACAGAGAACATATCATTCTCATTCTAAATACTTTTAAAGCCAAGGAGTAAAAAAATTAGTTTTAAGACGAGTCTTTTCTAACATGGGGAAGGAGATCATTCCATAATTTTGGAGTATAACTTGGTCACCCCTGATGATGATTTCTGATGATGCTCAATAACATTTATGAATTTGGACAAAGTTACATGTCTTCATGTCAAAGTTACAGGGGGATACAGAGTTTTTCAGACTTTCTGTTTTATAGAAAGATGCTCAAAGCATAAAAGTTAAATTAAATTTATACCTAAAGAGATACACCCAAATGGTTTAAATTTGTAGTAAATGACACATAAAATGATACAGAAATGAAATACACACAGTACAGTATAATAATCACAATAAACATAATAAAATACAAAGTTGATGAATAAAATAAATAGAAATAACACACAATGAGCCTCGGGATACATTGTCAGTTCAACACATGCAGAAGAATATGCACCTTTATTTAGATAAATGAGCCACAAGTTCCTTTGCAGAGCCACTTGGAGAAGTACGACAATAACCCACATATTGTTCTTTTCACGCCTTCGTCAAATTTGAAATTAACGTAGCAACATAACCCCGCCTCCGCCTCACTGAATGCATGCACGCTCCTTGGCACAACATCGGCACTATAGGACACCCCTGGATGTGACCCCAACCAGTGTGATTGACAGCGAGGCGCATTCAATCCCTGCCTGATTGTGGGTGATATATCTGTGATATTCTACTTTTAACATGGCACAAATGGTCAAATCGCAAAATGTTGGGGCTTCCCAACAGGAGTTTGTTTTGCAACCAAAAGACAAAGTCCAGTTTTATATACAGTACAGGTTCCTCTAACCATCTTTTCTGTTGCTTTTTAATTGCATCTCATGCTTTTATAAGTCAACGGAGACTGTCCTGTCATTTGTCCCTCTCATCAGACGGACCAGTGTTCTGGCCTGCAGGGTTTCCTCATCTTCCACAGCTTTGGAGGTGGCACTGGCTCTGGCTTCACCTCACTGATGATGGAGCGTCTGTCAGTCGACTACGGCAAGAAATCCAAGCTGGAGTTTGCCGTGTACCCTGCTCCTCACGTGTCCACAGCTGTGGTGGAGCCGTACAACGCCATCCTCACCACCCACACCACCTTAGAACAGTCCGACTGCGCCTTCATGGTGGACAACGAGGCCATCTACGACATATGTCGCCGCAACATGGAAATCGAGAGCCCGAGTTACATCAACCTCAACAGGTTGGTCGGTCAGATTGTCTCCTCCATCACCGCCTCGCTTCGTTTCGAAGGTGCGCTCAATGTGGACCTGATGGAGTTCCAGACAAACCTGGTGCCCTTTCCACGCATCCACTTCCCGCTGGTCACTTACTCGCCCATAATCTCGGCAGAGAAGGCCTCCCACGAACAGCTGACTGTGTCCGAGATCACCAGTGCCTGCTTTGAGCCAAGCAACCAAATGGTCAAGTGTGATCCTCGCGGCGGGAAGTACATGGCGTGCTGCATGCTGTACCGAGGTGACGTCGTCCCCAAGGACGTGAACAGCGCCATCGCAAGTGTGAAAACCAGACGCTCCGTCCAGTTTGTCGACTGGTGTCCCACTGGTTTCAAGGTGAGTGGAGGACAACACAGTGCAAGGACAAGACACGTCCACTTCCTGATCATTCTCTTTGCATCAACAGGTAGGAATCAACTTCCAGCCCCCAACTGCAGTTCCTGGCGGAGACCTGGCCAAAGTCCAGAGAGCCGTGTGTATGCTGAGCAACACCACTGCCATCGCAGAGGCCTGGTCTCGCCTTGACCACAAGTTTGACCTCATGTACGCGAAACGCGCCTTTGTCCACTGGTACGTGGGTGAAGGCATGGAGGAGGGGGAGTTTGCAGAGGCCAGAGAGGATCTGGCCTGTCTGGAGAAGGATTACATGGAGCTGGGTCAAACAGGTGCTGACTCTGAGAATGATGACGACGAGGAATACTGAGCTCTGGTGATTTTTTTTTTTGATACTGTACTGACAGTATTATAAGTTAGAATGATCTGTTAGGATCTGCATAAAATGTCTCTCCTGTTTCCTCTTCCTCTTTCCCCTCCTGTTGTATGGCAGTCTGTCAGTCCTTCCCATCTGCATGAGTGAGTGTTTCCTGCTTGTCTTTGCCCCTGCAGGCTGGCCGGAGAAACCCTATTACCTGGTTTCCCTCCAGCTCACCTGCTGCAGATTACTCTGCAGACGAAGTAGTAATCAAGGGTAGTCATCAGAGCCTCAACCTGGCGACCCTCCAACCAGCTGACACCCTGACGGGCCTTTCAGCTGTGAGCCCCTTGAACCAGACCTGTCCGGGGGAGCTGTAGCATTGTTCTGTTCTTTTTTTTTTTGGTAGAAATGCGTCCTATTCCCTGCATCCAGACTTGTACCGCCACCTAAGGGTGAAGTGGGATACTACAGGGCCCTCGATATGCGACATACTTCAGCTTGCACAGAAATATAGAGCCTCAATGCCTAGCTGAAGCTTAGCATGATCAGATGTGATGGTCTTTCTTATTACCTTATTTACATATATGTATATATATATGTGTATATATGTATATATATTTATATATATGTATGTGTATATATATATACATATATGTATGTATGTGTGTATATATATATATATTTATATGTATATGTATGTATATATGTATATATGTGTGTGTATGTATATATATATATATATATATATATATATACATACATATGTGTGTGTGTATATATATATATATATATATACATATATAAGCTTTAGGAGAAGAATGCAAGCTTTTACAAATTATGTTTGAATTGTACTGTGAAATAAAGTGTCTTTACAGTATCCTGTGAGAGAGACTCTGACTGTGTGTGGTGGTCACCACACAATAACCACCATCCACACTACATTGTTAGATGTCACGTCTCTTCACATTTCCTGTGCGTGCCTCTTCAATCTGTGACAAACTACCTTTTAAACTAATGTGCACGCAACACAACCAAATGATCCTTTTGATAAAAAATAATGAGGTAAAATCTTCTGACCATTTGTTTTGTTTTTTGTTCTTATTTGTTCCCTCATGGTTCTGGGTCATCTCCAAAGTGACTTCAGGGACTGAAGTGTTTGACTGGGTGTAAAATGATGTGTGATAGAGAAAGCATGACATATGACTGGGAGTGTGGAAGGGTGAATGTCAAAGATGTGGTATAAAGCGCTTAGAGGTGATCTTCAAGAAAGTAAGGCTCGATATCAGAGGTCTCCAACTTGCAGTGGGCGGGCCACATGCGCCCCCCATATGTCTTTTATTCATATTAATAATGTTATAATTTAGATGTCTTTTTCCTCAAACAAATTAACTTTTTTTCACTTGACCAAAGGAGAATACATAAACAAATGTTAAATAAATACATGTTTAAAAACCTCACCTTTTTATGCCCACACAGGAAAGCTGGTAAATAACTATAATTTGACATGTTAATCAAGAAATAATACTATTTTTTTTGTTGCTTCTACACACTGGTGTTTTAATCATTACAGAAATGTAAAATATGATTTTGATAATTACCAGTGCTGTTAATTTAGGACAGCTGGTGGTCTAATACATTTATGAAGCTCTGTATTTCAGTCTCTTCTCCTCACATGGTCCCAGACTGACTCTATGTGATGATGATGAGGATGATGATGATGATGGTGAGGTCAGGACTTTGAGGGGGTCCACACCATCTGTTGCAGCAGGCGATGTCAGTCTTTTGTCTCTGTAGTTCTTTGTGGCTGTTTGTTTGGGGATCATTGTGTTGTTGTTGTTGGAGGATGATTGTCTGAATCACTCTCCTCCTCCTTATGTAGTTATCGATTAATAATAATAAGTTGTTTGTTTTCTCCTCAGACAAACTTGAAGGAGGCTCTTACAGGGTCAGAGATGAGCAGCTGTCAGGAAACATTTACAGGAAACAACCAATCAAACTGGCTATTTAAACAATAAGTCCCGGCGGTGGAGCCGTAAAAAGTGTCACCTGAACATATTCATCCGCGCAAACATAGGATAAACATACGACTATGTTTGTGATTTTTACTCGGCGTGAATAACGTGATATGGGGAATGTTCCGAGGTCTGTTGTTCCTTTTCGCTACAGTTTATCGTTCCGTTGGTGAAGAAGAGTAAAGTTTTGAGAAAACGTGACTTGTTTGTTTTTAAAGCTCCATCTACATAATCACCTATAGGCTACATCCGCGTCCCTGCTGCTGAAAACGAGGAAATAATTCAGTGGCATAAGAGGAACTTAAATAATAATACTCGTATTAACACGATGTCGAAATACCATATATGATACATATTACATTAATTGGTTCCCCTTAATCACATAACGAAGACATGAGCAGTGTAAAAAAGTAACAAATAATAAACATGCTTTATAAACACCACAAAATACACTGTAGGAAGAAAAATAAATACGAAGTGATCTAATATATAATATAAAATTTAAAAAAAGTATCCAATCCAATCCAGCTTTATTTGTAAAGCACTTTAAAACAGCCACAGTGGACCAAAGTGTTGTACAGAATAATAAATAAAAGACACCATAAATAAAAGGCATAGACGTCCACATGAGGGTAATGAGATACATCTAAAACAACTTAAAATAAATTCAGACATAAAAATGTGGACAAAAGTAACATAAACCACAATAAAAACAGATAAAAAAATAAACATAAAACAAAGAGAAGAGATGAGTTTTAAGAAGAGATTTAAAAACAGATAGGGAAGAGGCCTGTCTAATGTGCAGATGCAGATCATTCTAATCCACTGTTTTTATTTACAGTAACCTTTATTTAATCAGGAAAAAACACATTGAGATCTCTTTTTCAAGTGTGTCGTGGCCAAGACAGACAGCAGCACAGTTACAAAGTATACAACAAGGTTACAGATAAACAGTCAGCAGTCATACATACTATAAAAACATAACATCATTTCAGGATCATAATCATAAATACCCTACACAATCATGAAAACCCCATAAATCAGGGAGAACATCTACACACAGATGTGGCTGCCTCCAAATGTTCCTGCATTCTCCTAATAACATCCAGTGAGACCAAGCCTTTAAGTTTCAAATCTTTCTCTAGTTCATTCACAAATAAAAGCCTTTTTTCCCCCGATTCAGTGCTGACAGGTATGTAGGAGGGAAGTAGACCAAGAATAGCCTTGTAAATAAATATCCGCCAATGTTTTAATCTACGTGTAGACAAAGAAGTCCAACCAACAGTGATGAGTGGTGGTAGTAGTAGTAATAGTAGAGTAAGTATAAAAGTAGAGTAACAATGTAACACTAAATAAGATTAATATTAAGTCTAATACTGGTCCCAAGGCCCATCTCAACTGATGTGGTACACATTGCTGATTAATCAAATCATGTTGACCCACAAATTGACCTTGGAGATTGTGGGGGCTTCATTTGTGGCTGTGAGACATCAACAATTGAAATGGGATGAGATTATGTCTGTTTTACCTCCTCTGTGGCTCGTGGATACTGAGAAAAACAGTTTCAAAATGATCCCATGTTACAAAGACATATTTCAAAAAAGGGCCTTCTTAGCGATGGCTGTTGTGTGGCGCTAGAAACATCGTATGAAGGCTGTGACAAAAGTGGTTACAGGAATAATTTGTTATGACTAAACTCTATGTGCATCGATCTGATGTGCACGCCAAGTTCGCTGAGTTCTCCCGCATGGCACAACCATCAGTGAGTAAGTGAAAGAAGTAAAGATCAAAAGAAGGTATATAATCCCTGCAAAAATAATTGGGTCACCTCAAAACTGGACCAGATTGCAATTTTACACATGTCCTGATGTGCACACCAAGTTTGGTGAGTTTTCATGCATGGCAAGAGCCTCAAAAGTGCACTCAGGTAGTAAGTGGAAGAAAGTCGATGCTTGCCCAGCTAACAATTCAGAACATTCTGGGAATGTTACTGGCTGTGGGAACGTTCCCTGAAGGTTCCCCCCTAGGTTCTCCTGTGGTTGATATGGAAAGTTTTCCTAACGTTTCCCCAACGTTAGTGTTTGATTGTACATTGGGTTCCCAGAACGTTACTTTGTCAAACTTCATACAACCTTTATAGAACGTTCTCTTTTGGTTCCCAGAACATTCCCCTAATGTTACTTTTCTACAACCTTATGCAACCTTTAGAGAACATTCTCTTTTGATTCCTTTTCCCATGGCCCTTGGACCCTAATGATGTAATGTTAATTAACGTTAGTGTAGTGTGACCGAAAAATAACGAAACTCTTGCACATTTTATTTATTTTTTATTAAACCTTATATTACATTTTGCACTATTTTTTGTATTACGGTTTACATTGTTTGTATGTAAGCTGCTGGACACAATTTCTCTAAGGGGATAAATAAAGTATACGTGCCTACCTAATGAACAATTCAAGTTAAAAGAAAATCTTAAAATCTAAGATTATTATAAATAATGATGCCTACAATGACTGAAAAGATGCTTTACAGAATAAATCACTAGGACTGTCCATGACAAGCAAGCATTTCCAAGACATCCAAATGAAATATAAATCACTTTCTCCCTTCACTATAGTCACAATGATAGAAATTCACCAAGATACACTTAATGCAAGTGCTCCCAGTCAAAAAAAGAAAATTAAAAACAAATCGTGTGACAGTATACTGCATATACAAAATAGAGTGAAATAATGAAAAACACTGGCAAAAAGTAGGAATAATGTTTCTGTGTAGTTACGGAGTAAGAAGTCGCTGAAACAGCAAACCTCGTGGAAACAGAGAAATGGCACAAGCACTCATGAGAAGTGTGCGGTGTCTAGTTTTTTGAGCGGACGTGCTCACTGCCTTGGAACATTCTCCTCCTCACTGTGCGTGGATGTGTGAGTGTGCGTACGTGTGTGAGTGAGCGTGCATCAGTGTGTTGCCTCGTCTCGTATTGATGTCAACCGACTGCAACTGAGTCTGAAGGCAAACAAACAAAACGGGGGTTTGCTAAAAGAGGGACAAAACCCCCTCCAGGTGGACCGTTGTGTTCTTCACGACCGTCCTGCTCGAGCCTCCACCGGCTTTTGACCGAAACGATGAGCCAACCTCGGCCGGACGAGTTTCAGCCTCCTCCAGAGTGCCCGGTCTTCGAGCCCAGCTGGGAAGAATTCGCAGACCCTTATGCTTTTATTAATAAGATCCGTCCCATCGCGGAGAAAACGGGCATCTGCAAAGTCCGCCCGCCTCCGGTGAGTGCGAGCAAAATGTGACAAAAAGCCGCCGCTGGATGCTGGCTCGGTTGACCGTTAAGACGGTTGTGTCGATGGACTCGGGGATTTAAAGGGACTATTCAACATGGCGGATACACGATTATGATCATTCTTTGTGCCGCCACGGCTAGCCCTGCTAAGTTCTCAATAATGTGGTTGCCTTTTCGTCGCGGTCACTTCGTGGTCGTCGTGACCGTAGTTTAGATGTGTGTCAGTGTGCTAAACGTGGATTATAGTCGCGGGGCAGCGCGTGTCAACAAAGCCCCGTGGTCCAGTCATTGAGCTGCTTAGCTGCTGTGCTAACTCAACAGCTAGCGGCTAAACCTGTCATAATTTAGCACTCGGCGTTGACTGAGGTGACTATGCGGAAGCCACACGGCCGCGTACAACATGATGCTATGATAATAAGATAAACATGAGCGTCAACACTCATTTTGCGTCGTTGTCCTTGAGTGTCCGACGTCAATGTCCGCAGTTATTATGGGTTATTTGTGGAAGAGCATCATGATGCAGTCGGGTCCTTTAGTGTCCATAAGAGTGTGTGTGTGCTTGTGTGTGAGAGCCGTCACTTTTCGGTCAAAGTGTCCTTTTGTGAAAGCATATTTATTTATTTCACCAGCCGAACACACTATATTGAAGGGTGAAAAATATTGCTCCATCCTTGGGACAAGAACACAGTGAAATACTATATAACGGACACTATTCTTGTTAAATAAGAAGTTGTGCCGTTTGAAGTTGTGGTCTAACTCGCCTCATTACCCAACATTAACTGTTGTGTTGCACGTTGTTATCAATTTTATCCTCATGATGAGCCACTCTGTTCATGTATGAGCCTGTGTTGTAGTAGGGTGTTGTCCTCCATGTTGGCTTTGTGGTAAGCTGGGCTTGTGAGTGAGTCTTCCATCTGGCCATTTTGTGTGCCAGTGGGGGGATGTTGGCTACCCACTTTAATCAAGAATTTGTTTTTCTTCTTTTTTCATAACATTGCTCTGTTGTTGTACATGCTAAAACTGTATTTAGATACACTGATTGACTGGTGTTGTGAGCTATAAAATGGAAAGGATCACCGTGTTCTTTTTTTTGCAAGAGAAGGCCTTGCTTTTCCTGCAAACTTGATTCTAACATCAGTGACATGAAACCATGTTTTCAAATGCTTAATTTACCCTATTCCACTTCAATTAAGTTTCTAATATAATTACAAAATGTGTGAATGGTGAATTATGCTGGAAAACAAATCTCACAAATTTTAAAAGGAAAAACACATATGCTTGATTTTTTTTAATTTTGCATTGACTTAATTCAAGAAGAAATTACTGTCAAACTATTCAGTCTACCTGTTGTAGTGACCTTCATGTGCCATTGTGTGTATTTTTGTTGCTGCTCAGGGCTGGCAGCCTCCATTTGCCTGTGATGTTGACAGACTTCACTTTGTTCCTCGGATCCAGAGGCTCAATGAACTGGAGGTGAGTTTTGTCATTCAGGTTCTACCAGGGATTGTTAGGCTGTGTCTATATTTGTGTGTTTGCATATTTCATTTAATTGTGTTCATGATGATGCTGTATCTCTATCTAGGCCTCTGTAAGTTAGTAGTAACAAATATGGAATAGGGACGGTGTTGTTTATGAATGTCTGAATGCAAAGGATGGATTGCAAATGTAGACTGATAAATATTGTGTGGGATCAATAAAGGTACATCTTAGTATTCGGCTTAATTGCTACTCATCCAGACTTAGAAATGTAGCTTTATTCCAAAGACTGCTTCTACTCCACCTGGTTCGTCTCTCATCAACAAACTTAAAAACCTCCCTGACAGTAATAATAATAACAATAATAATAATAATCCATGAGTGTCTGATCTGAAGGGATAAAACACAATCACACACAGTGAAACACAACCACTTTTTTATTATGTTTGTTGTTATTAGTTAACAAATGTGTATATATATATTTATTTATTTTCTTTCTCTTTTAGTTTTATTTATATAACTGTGTATCTACCCCCTCAAGATGCACCACCAGGGACTTTGTGGGGATGGGGCAGTGGTGGGCGGTTGTGTTGTTTTGTTTTTGTTTTTGTTTCTGTGATAAAGCAAAAATCCTACTGTAAAATGTAGCTCAGTGCAATTATGTTTTATAATAGGATAAATATTTCCACACACATTGTATAATTTAACCTCTTTTTTGCTGATGTTGATCAATGCTTCATGTCATGGTTTTTTTCCAGGCACAGACGAGAGTTAAGCTTAACTTCTTGGACCAGATTGCCAAATTTTGGGATTTGCAGGGATGTACCCTGAAGATTCCACACGTGGAGAGAAAGATTTTGGACCTTTACAAGCTTAATAAGGTTGATAATTGATATCACAGTACATTTTCCTGTATAGAAGCTATTATGCAATCAACCGACTCGCAACATCAATGTATCTCACTGTCCTTTCAGCTGGTAGCAGAAGAGGGTGGATTTGACCTTGTGTGTCAGGAGAGGCGATGGACCAAGATCGCAGTACAAATGGGCTTCTCCCCGGGCAAAGCTATCGGCTCACACCTGCGAGGGCATTACGAAAAAGTCCTCTATCCCTTCAATCTCTTTCAAAATGGAGCCAACCTGCTGGTGAGTTGGACACTCCTGTTCCTGTTCCTGTTAATACACACAGAGAGATGTTGTGCATACAGTCACAAGTGGCTCATCTGTAAACAAAGACCTAATAATGCTAAGCCATCACTTCTATTACTACCCATTATGCAACAAAAAATTACATTTCATGAAATTACAAGTTTATAATGTAATTTTTTGTCAACTTGAATTATTCTTAATGATAATGTGGGGGCATTGTTTGTGTAAACAAAGGCATTATTGGGGATGTGCATGTTTGGTTTTGTTTTGTTTTATGCTATTTGTTTTAAATCCAAAATTTAAAGGACAAATTTTGGATTCTTTTGAGTCGACATCATTGTTTGACTGCTCTCCTGAGTGCAAATTTATTGTTTAGTGTCATAGTTTTTGCACCCTAATATGCTCTAATATTTTGCAAGAGAGCTTATCCAAAGTCTTTTGGATTGGTACTTTGTGACCTCCAGCAGGAGGTCACTCTAAATTGTTTAATTACCCCAGCTCTCTCTTGCCTCAGGCACCAGAGGCAGCTTCCAAACTGATGGGTTTGGAGGTTTATCCAGAACTTGAAGAGGTATGTTTGCGTCATGGTCAAGAAGCCACTTGGCTAACAACATGCATGTCTATGTCGTAGGTTTAATATTTGCAGACATGACTGTGAATTTTACCCTTTTTAAAACAGTTCATGCTTGCATCCAAAAAAGTAGTCTGTCCCTCTATAGGTCACATGTAGGACAGAATAGTGCTTCTCTTTCTGTTTCAGGCAAAAGTCTGGTTAAATATTTTTAGTAGATCTTTCAGTTTTCATCTGTCCTTTATAATTAATGTAAATAAAACTAAGTCAAAGATAAATCTTGAGTTACTTGTCCTCCACTATCTCAGCTTTATTCTGTCTTTGTACTATACATGCACACTTTCAGTTTCAGTGCTACCTGTTTGTGGTGACAGACTCTAACTAACCACATGCTTTTTATGGCCTCCTCTGGCCATTTAACTTCAGGAAACCTTGTTGGTACCAAACAATATCTTTGAGACAGTTTCCTGTTTTTTTCTTTGAAACTCCTTTTTCCTATTTAATTTTTAAAAGTAAATGTATTATCTGCTCAGTTTAGTCTGTGTTAATGTATTTATATTAAAGTCTCCCTTATATCTATTACTGTATCTACTGACCACTGCTTTTGTACAGGTATTCCAGTTTGGCACGTTAAGGCTTTGCGTTTATCATCGAGTCGTTGTTTTAATTTGCATGTTATATTCCTCAGTGTGTTCAGAAGCCGCTCCAGTCAGCGGAGAGTAAAGTAAGGATGGAGAGCGTGGACGCCATGGTGCCGAAGCTGCAGGCCCAGACTCAAAGACCACCTGCCTTGACGATGGACACTTACTCCAATGCTCGCAGAGGCAAACGCATGAAGTGTGAGGTGGGTGTTATTGACGAAAGAGCGCTCCACACACCTGATTAAGGGTCTGCACACATGAGAACATGTTCAGGAGAATCTGCCAGAGTTTTACATCGTGTTGGCTTCTTATCTGCACTGAACTGGCTTGTGTTTTCGTGTATACAACCAATTGGGGAAATGATGATGTCATAGCCCCACCTCTCTCTTGCTCCTGCACTCACTGTCGCCATCTTTGTTGTCGTTGCCTTCTACTTGTGTTCGGAGTTTGTACACAGCATGCTACCTTTATGTGCAGGCTCCATTTGTCATATTCATCTCTGTTTTTGGTGTATTACTGTGGCAGCACTTGAGTTCCACTTGCAAACCTGGCATATATATACTTTAGTGTTCAGAGTCATTTTGGGGGTTTATTGTGTATGAAGACGTTTCTTGACAGGATGCTGTGTTTATGGAAAATATTTTTAAAAAACAAAAAGAAAAAGATTGTCTAAGGAAAGTTTCTGTGTGGATAAGGCCTAAAGCTGTCCCAAATCTAGCAGTACACACTTCATTCTTCATTCATCTCCTATTTCCACACAGATCATGGTTTTAGTTGTTTGTTCTTATTCTATATACTCAGGCTGTCTGTGTGAAGACTGAACCAGGAGAACCAGGAGATAACCGGCCCAACCTGAGACGGAGGATGGGTTCCTTTGTTGCCAAACCAGAACCAGGTCAGACACACTCCATATTCCACATACTATTATTTACAGTAAAATTCAAGAGGTTTGATATGTAAATTTGCTGCTGTGGTTGGGCCAGTTAATCAGACCAATCTTTGCCATTTTATTAATAATCAACATTGGGATATTATTATTAAATAAATTGGCCATGTATCACTTATTTATATGTCTACACAGTTTTGTTCTCAGCAACTTGATTAATGGAGCTATGTAACATTTATCCTTTTTTTTATTTTAAAAGCACTGCAGTGCAGAAACAAATTGAGTAAAGGGATATAGTGCAAGTTTTGTTCGATTAGCATCAATAATGTTTATAATAATACTTATGTATGTATCATTTATCATTGTTAAACTGTTATACCTTGTCTGATGGAGTAAAAAACGAAAATCATCAAAATAATAATGTAATAATAAAAAGTATTATAAATTGGCCACCTCAGTGCCACTGATTTCATAAGTCCAGCATTGGCCACAGAAAAACCCATATCAGTCAACATCTGATTTACATATCAATTACAACTAGGTCAGTGAAGTTATCTCTCTTTTGTGCTTGTGTCAGCTGACTGCAATGATGACAGTGTTGGTGATGATACCAATCTACTTAACAAGTCCATCAAAATCCCTTTTTTCCTTACTGTTTTGATCTAGAGACCTGAGGTAGCAGAAATTCACATACTTTGCATTTCATTTAACACAAATTAGTATTTATAAGCAGCATATTATCATGTAAAAAATCTCCATTATGTGATTGCAATAGATAGATTATGATAAATTGGTACTGTATTTTCTGAAAATGTTTTTGTTATGACCTGTTGTAAAATCACCTGTTAACAATGTTAATATCTTTTTTTGTCTTGCAGAAAAAGAGATTCCCATTCCAGTAAAACAGGAACCAGTTGAAATTAAAGAACCAATTATTGAAGCTGACAAATTCAAATCACGGTACAAGAAGTTCATCCCGCCCCCAGTTCCTCCAAGTCCAGTAAGTAGAGACGTCCTTTGTATGCCATAAAATCACATTTCCAGACCTAAAATTAATTATGGAATTAAAATGAATTAGGCTAGTTAGTCTAATTTGGTGTGACTAGTTAAGAAAAGGTATGTTTATGATCTTAAGTGTAAATTAGTATTATAGATGTACTTTTATAATTTGTGTTACAGAAGTCAGTGGTTGTGGCTCTGAAGCTGATTCCTGCTTGTGTTTGTTTTCTAGGTGGATCTGGTTGTGTGCCTGGTGTGTAGCAGTGGGGGAGATGAGGAGCGCCTGTTGTTGTGTGACGGCTGTGATGACAGCTATCATACTTTCTGCCTCATCCCTCCTCTTATTGACGTTCCCAAAGGAGACTGGAGGTGCCCCAAGTGTCTAGCACAAGTGAGGACGCGCTGCCAAGCTGCAAACTGACTTCTTTTTTAATGAGCAGTGCAACATTTCAAAACAACAAGCCTCTCAACCTATACGAGACAGTCGATACATACATAAAAAATGACATAAAAATGTATAGAATTCTTTATGGTTGCAGGAATGCAGCAAACCTCTCGAGGCATTTGGCTTTGAACAAGCCTTCAGAGACTATTCCTTGCGTGCATTTGGGCAAATGGCAGATGCTTTCAAATCTGATTACTTCAACATGCCAGTTCATGTAAGTATAACTGATTTTAAATTATATATGTCACCATCTTTGTTTTATTTTAATTTTTTTAAATCGATTGTATTTTCATGTGTTTTATAGATGGTGCCCACAGAGCTGGTGGAGAAAGAGTTCTGGCGTTTGGTCGGAGCCATTGATGAGGATGTTACCGTGGAATACGGAGCAGATATTGCCTCAAAAGAGTTTGGGAGCGGATTCCCAATTCCAAATGGGAAATTTAAGGTTTCCCCTGCTGACGAGGTGAGCTGATGGCTCTCACTTGAGTCATTCAAAACCTTAGGGCTGTGTGTGTGGAATCCGAATGCAGCAGCCATGTTTTTTGGCTGTATTTGATAGCCTTTTATTAAATTAACTGTTGTAATTCCTCTATTATTGATCTGAATATGCTGTCCCTCTTGCAGAAATACCTCAAGTGTGGCTGGAACCTCAATAACCTGGCGATGATGAAACCATCTGTGCTGACTCATGTGACTGCTGACATCTGTGGGATGACACTGCCATGGCTCTATGTTGGCATGTGCTTCTCCTCCTTCTGCTGGCACATCGAGGATCACTGGAGTTACTCAATCAACTACCTGCACTGGTACTTCAGCAAAAACATCTCATCATCTCGCAGATTTCGCAGATATTAATGGAGCTGAGCTTGAAAAAAACAGTAGGAGGAAAAGTAATTTTCTCTTGACACTTATTTATATTTACTTTAAGGGGTGAACCCAAAACCTGGTACGGAGCTCCTGGCTTTGCAGCAGAGCAGCTGGAGGCAGTGATGAAGAAACTGGCTCCAGAGCTGTTTGACTCTCAGCCAGACCTGCTGCACCAGCTGGTCACCATCATGAACCCCAACACCCTGATGGCCCACGGAGTTCCAGTATGTGTTTATATGACTTTGATCAGCATTATTCTTTTTTCCATTTCTTTAACACAGGGTTAATGAATGATCTGTTTTTTAATCAAAACAACATATCCCCCCCCCACCCCCTTGTTCTAGATTTATAGAACAAACCAGTGTGCTGGTGAGTTTGTCATCACGTTTCCTAGATCTTACCACAGTGGCTTCAACCAGGGCTTCAACTTTGCTGAGGCAGTCAACTTCTGCACCGTAGACTGGGTATGCATTGCTTCATTTGTCATATTTTCAACACATAAAACTGACTCCGCTGTTACACTTTCAAATGTATTTCTGTCTAGTTTCTACAGAATTTACCGCAAGGTGACTCAGTGTCTGGCATGTTTTCTATCCAATTAAGATTTTCAAAATGTCAATGATAACATTAACTGTCGTTTAATCCTAATGTTACTGTTTGTTACCAGATGCCTCTTGGCAGACAGTGTGTTGACCACTACCGTCAGCTGCACCGGTACAACGTGTTCTCCCACGATGAGATGGTGTGCAACATGGCCTTAAAAGCAGACAAACTTGATGTGGTGTTGGCCTCAGCCATCCACAAGGACATGGTCATCATGATCCGTGGCGAGCGGGGAGTGAGAGAGAAAATAGCGAAAATGGTAAAATAGTCCCCTCAATCATCTCCATATGCCGTCATACTTCTTTTCTATACACTATTTTTTTTGTTTAAGTGGAAAGACATAAAGGTGTGTAGCCGTGGCTCAGACATGTAATCAGATGAGATTGACATGGTTGTCGTTCAGATGCATTTTTCTGGGTTCGTCCACATATTTTGAATGTAGCGAGCGCTTTCACTGCATCTTTGGATACTCATTGGATACTCGAAGAAGTACATCGGAATGGTCTTTGTCTCTGAAATTAATTCTGAACCTTCTGAATCAGTTGGTGTAGGAGAGGATACACACAAACACTGACTCACTCACTCACTCGCTTATTGTATACTGCTTTATACTACACCTGAGGGTCGCACTGGGGCGCTGGAGCCAATCCCAGCTGACATGGGTAGAAAGGCGGGGTAGTCCCTGGACAGGTTGCCACTTAACCTCTGCATGTTTTAGTATGAGTATCTGTGCACACACATTGAGAAACCAGCAATCTCCACACAGGTTGAACAGTAGGACGCACACAGACGCAGCGAGAAAAATATGACTTTAGTTACAAACCTGCTATGAGGGAAATGTGGTGCTTTTAATCCATTATCTTGATTATTTCTCTTAGTTTAATTTATTAATTATTTCACTTAGGCTGGCCATCTAAGCAGCTCCCAGGTTTTGGTTGCTTAGTAACAGATGCGACAGCATGGAGATACTCATGTGCCTCGGTTTAAAAACACCTCTGGCTTCCTCTACATTTTTCATGCCTTTTTTATGCTGCACTTGTACACTCTGAAAAAAGTCTCTTTATGACTTTTATTAATAGCACGTTATGCAGGGGGGCTTTCCGTACAACAATTACATGTCTAAGTCTTAAGAGAACTCAGGTTTATATAAATCAGGGAGTTGGGCTTTATGTAGTTGTACTTAAAGCATGTTTTCTTTGTCTGAAACTTTCAGGGGGTAATACATGCCAAGCAGGCAAAATATGATAACCTCCAGGACGACGAGCGGCAGTGTGCCAAGTGCAGAACCACCTGCTTCCTGTCTGCCATCACATGTCCCTGTAGATCAGGAGTACTAGTCTGTCCACACCACATCAACGACCTCTGCTCCTGCCCAGTCACCAGCTACACACTGAAGTAGGTCGTCCTTGTGGAGCTGATGTAGAGATGGTTAACAGACATTGTGTGCAAAGATCAGCACACGCGATGATTGAGTGAAATTAATATTTGGGAAAATACATTTTTACTGGAAACTTTGGTTCGTTTGAGGCAGATCTTTGTGTTTCCAGTAACTTTAATGTGCTGTTTCCTTTTACAGTTACAGATACACACTGGAAGAGCTGTTTCCCATGATGAATGCAGTGAAGCAGCGGGCTGAGCTGTATGATGAATGGGCCGCCCATGTCTCAGAGACTCTGGAGGCTAAGCTAGAGAAAAAGAAAGGTAAACATGGAATGTAAATAAGAAATCCAAGCATTCCAGATACTATTGGTTTACATGTTAAAGCCAAATAACAAAAGTCAGCCTGCACCTCAATAGTATGTAAGTTTCAAGTACGTAAGATAACTTTAAAAGCAATTTAAAACTAGAGAAAGCACTCAGAATGCACACATCTGCACTAAGGCTGATCAGTTTCTATCAGACAGATAAAAACTGCCACAAACATCATCTCCTTGGCAGAGGTCATTAAATGAAAACAATAAGTAACAAGTAGACACACTAATTGACTGGCTATTCACCAAACCTTTAGGTTCTACTGCATGCCTGACTGTGATTAACTAGGTGTTCTCTCTCTTTTTTCCCCTCAGGCCTGCCTGTCTTTCGCACACTTCTTGCAGATTCAGAGGTCAATATGTTCCCTGAAAACGACCTGCTGCGTCGGCTGCGTCTGGTCACACAAGATGCAGAGAAGTGCTCCTCGGTGTCACAGCAGCTATTGAATGGCAAGAGACAGACCAGGTAGCATTAATACACTGTTCTACATGAGTATTATTCTCAATGAACTAGTACCAGTGCCTTAGTGGGATTCCGTTTCTCTCTTCTTCTTTTTTTTCATTCATTGAAAACTCTGCCCTAGGTATCGGTGTGGAAGTGTGAAATCACGGAGCCAGTTGACTGTGGAGGAGCTGAGTTCATTTGTGAGGCAGTTGTATAACCTCTGCTGCAGTCTTCCTCAGGCTCCCAAATTAAAGGTAGGCTGAGCAGAGGAAATGTTTCCTGTGATGTTACCGCAATAGACTTAATACAATTTACCTGTGTTGGTTTTGATGTCATGCTGTTAGTTATGGACACCTTATTGTTTGTTTTTTGGCGTCTCTGAGTGTAGACATGTCGTTGTAAACATAATGACTGAAGAACAGTAAATACATAGAAACTTCATATACTTATACCACAGGTACCACATATGGAGAATGTGGTCTGTTAGACTTTGGAGCATCTTTCTGCATACATGGTTGAGAGAAATTGCTCTAATTATTTAACACTCAAGCCTAATAAGTTTGAAACGAATTCAAGTCTGAAAGATATGAAATGTTCCTTACATCAATGTGCATTTTTTTAAATTGGCACAATTATTGTATTCAGCCCTAGTCTAAACTACTAACATTGTGGTTTTAAGATGACAGATTGATTAATGTAAAACCACTCATTTTAATCACCTGTACGTACGTATCAATGTCTTCCTTTAGGAACTCTTGAACCGCATTGAGGACTTTCAGCAGCACAGCGAGAAGGTCCTGGCAGAGGAAGTTCCCAGTGTCACAGAGATCCAGAGCCTGTTGGACATTAGCTTCGATTTTGACGTGGAGTTGCCCGAGCTTCCCCGCCTGAGAGTGCGGCTCGAGCAGGCGCGCTGGCTGGAGGCGGTGCGGCACGCCAACGCTCAGCCAGCCACCCTAACTCTGGAGACCATGAGGAGGCTCATCGATCAGGGAGTCGGCCTGTCGCCTCATCCGTCCGTAGAGAAAGCCATGGCGTGTCTACAAGAGCTGCTCACCGTGTCCGAACACTGGGAGGACAAGGCGTGCAGCCTCCTAAAAGCCAGGTGAGAGCAGCACCGGCTCATCTATGATGATGTTATCATTCGAACTTCAGGGTCAAAAGAACCCCTGAAACATCAACAAAGAAGATGTTGTGATAGGTTGTTATGCTCTGAAGATTTTCTTATTCCTGAAGTGTAATTTTATAGTCAAAGCTTCAACTTTCTGTTCAGGTTTTAGCACTGACAGACAGCAAATGATTAATGTAATATTATGTCAGTGCTCCTGATTTTGCTTCATTTTAATTACAGCTAGTGCAAAATGCTGCCGCTAGAATATTCACCAAGATCAACAAAAAGTGAGCATCATGTTTAGTTCTGCCCTCATTCCATTGGTTCTCAGTGCTGTTCAACATTAACTGTCACAAGTGCTTTTCAGAGGCTTTTAATGGCATGGCTGCAGGAATGTGCATCTTCTCTTCATTATCAGAGAAACTAATTTAACGTCAGAACTTAAATTTCTACACGTTCTAAAAGTTATTGATCCTTCGCCATTCTTAGTCCATTGCAGCTTTTGGGTTTTCACGGCATTAAAATACTGTTTTATTTAGGTTTGTGGCTGAAAGTTTTTATACATTTCAAGAATAAAGTTATACTCCCATGTAAAACAAATGCTTTAAAAACAAAAACCTGTAGCTTTTACATGATCCTACTGTCCAGGATATGTTCAACACTGGTAAAACATTGGTTCATGTCTGAATAAAATGCAATGACTGATGTTGTAGACAGTTGTAAATTGGAGATGATGCAGGTGTTGTGTCCACAAATAATTTGTGTTCTGTTGCCCACCAGTCCACCACACTCCATAGAGACTCTTAATGCTGCTGCTGAGAAGGCGTCTGCTATCCCTGCCTACCTCCCTAACTGTGTGATCCTAAAGGACACCATAAGAAAGGCCCAAGAGTGGCTTCAAGAATCAGAGGAGCTTCAGGTAAGGACAATCTGTACAGGATGATTTTCCCTATGTGGGTCAATTTGAGTGTGATTGTAACTCTGACACAATTTGTTCATTTCAGGCCCCTGGCTGCGTTCTGCTGGTGGACCGACTATCTGACATGGTGCTACGAGGACAAGCCATCCAAGTCCACCTGGAACCTTTAGACAGGCTGGAGTCTTTAATGGTAGAAGTGCAGGAATGGAAAGAATCTACAGCTGCGGCTTTCCTTCTTAAAGACTCAGCTAGTACCGTGCTGGAGGTAAAATAACATACAGTTCTTTTGCTGGTTCACTACTTTCTCTGAGATCACTCATTTAAGTATCAAAACCTAACCCAACGTGTATTCACATTAATATTGTTATAAAATTTGAAGAATTAGATCTGCAGGTTTGCAGACTGACTACCTTAATAACATGTAGCATTGCAAACCATGATTCATTTACTATTTCTTAATTTTTGTAAATGACAGTCACTGATTCCAACTTCCTCGCTCTCTTGCTGACTCACTAGTTATACAACACATGAAGTAGTTGCTGTAAAGTCGTTGCAAAAAACCTTAGTAACTAATGAAATGTGTCATTAAATATTTATCATAAGTCCTATTCATGCCACAGTGTTATAATCTGCTTCCCGAAAGAAGATGAAAGAAGAAGTGCTGGGCAAATCGAGCTAAATGAGCATCACATATATTTTGGTTCCTCACAGGTTCTGTCTCCAAGATGTGGAAATGGAAATGCACGTTCTCCAAAGAGGAAGGCCAAGAAAAGCAAAGAATCGCCTAAAAGTAACAAAAAGAAAATGCCAGGACTCAGCACTGTCAGCGATGTGGAAAAGGTGCTTTCAGAGTGCGAGGATTCTACCTCTGCAGTAAGTCTGCTGTTTCCCTGAGTTTTTAATTTTGATAGGTAACCATAGGTGTCAATATTTAAATGAATGTTTCAGGCTCCATAAAGTGCACAGAGTTACGTTAATGTTCACACTAACACCTGTCAAAATGGAAAACCATGAAAAAGGCCCATAAGGAACAATAGGTGAATTTGAGTAGTCCTAACCACTTTCCCTCGATGTCGATGGAAAATGTTACATGGTCAGGGAAAGGTGTGAAGGAGAACTCATAAGGACAGAGGAAAATATAGGTTTTTAATTTGACGGCACATACACTAGACTTTGTAAATATGCAATGGCAGACATTGAAGACAAAATTCTGTTGTAATGAAACAGTGTTTTGAACATGGAAAACAAAAAACTCATCACTTGATACTTGACCCTATGCAGGTTATATAAAGCTCTTACTGTGGCTGCCACTGAATTTCTTCTCGGTCACATCACTCAGTTAGGAACCTTCCTAAGAAAATGTACTCTGTTGCACTCTTTGTTGATGTAGAATTGTTCTGATTATGCATTTGTTTGACTCTCCAGATGGCAACTCTGGAGGAGCTGTGCGTCAGGGAGATGGAGGCTTTCTCTAATCTCAGGGCAGCAAATGAGTCAAAGCTCCTTCCCACAGCAGACTGCACGGACCTCAAGGTGTGTGTCTGTCAGAAGGCTCCCATGGGGGCAATGCTGCAGTGTGAACTCTGCCGGGACGCCTTCCACAGTGTGTGTGTCAGAGACACGTCCCACTCCTCCCACATACAGCCCTGGCTCTGTCCGCAGTGCCGGCGATCAGAAAACCCCCCCTTGAACAAAGTACTCTCCCTGCAATCGTCTTTACGGGGCATAGGAGTGCGCCTGCCGGAGGGCGACGCTCTGCACCATGTGGCTGAGAGGACAATTAACTGGCAGCACAGAGCTCAGCAGATTTTAAAGACGTGTAACCTTTCAGAGCTGGAAGAGAGACCAGGAACTCCTCCCACTCTAACCCGCTGGGTATCAGGCAGCCATGATACTCACGACAACACTCAGGTCACTCATCACAGGCTTGTTTCACTTATTTTTACATATCATTTGCAAACTTGAGTAAGCACAGATAAATCAAGGTTGGTATTTGATGTGTTTGACACAGGCGCCCTCCTTAACTCCAGAGTGGAATAGGACAGGCCACGCTGTCTTCTACACTGAGCAGAGATGCATACCGCTACAGGGTTAGTGTCTGACTGAATGAAGAAAAGTCTCTCTGTACATTGATTATTGTTAGTAAATTGTATTTTTCTGTCCTAACAGGCTTGAGCCATGAGCTGGAGGAGCTGATGGTGGAAGGGCTCCTGCTGCAGGTGGAGGTGCCAGAGGTGCAGATTCTCTACCACACATTACTGAACCGGGCTGTCAGCCAACAAAGTGACAGGTGCATGTCCCCACCACAGGACGAGTCCTCAGACTGTGACAAACAAATGCAGTTCAACTCTCAGGGAAATAATCTGCCAGTCAACCAGGTACAGGCAAAAAAAAAACCCATCATACATCATAACAACCTCGAAATCAGTGTTAATGGAATCATTTTTATATTCAGGACGGTGTCGATGCCATGAGGGAAATAAGGCCAGACTCAGGAAAGAAGATGAAGCGGCATCTGGAGAGGGAAGGTTCAGACGCAGAGTGCAGGAGGAAGGAGAAAAAACACTCGCACAAAAGACAGAGGATAAATAAGAAGAACCCGCAACACAGACCGACCTCAACCTCGTCCTCCCCACGCTCTGACTTCTCCCAGTCCGAAGAGTCTGATGAGGAAATGGCCGTTTGTCCTGCAGAGAGGTGTCAACTGCCAGAGGGAGATGAGGTGAGAAAGGTGTCTGAGAGACCACAGTACATCCTGTGAAATACAGTTTTTTCTTTTCTCTGCAGAGGGCAACATCCTCCCTGTCACGTCATGTGAATGTTGAGCAACCTGTTTTACATGTATACACATTTATAATATGTGTTACTTGTGTTTAACAGAAAATGTAGTCGTTGGTGATCAAATCTTTTTTTTTTTTTATGTTGATAAAATGAGAATCGCAATGATACTTACAGAGGAGCATCCAGCAATGAACTGACTCAAGGAATGCAGGCAGAAAGTGTAGTTTTTTTATATTAAAAACAAATAAATAGAATGTAGCTGAATCTTAATGACATTCAGCAGCCTGGGTTAATCGAATCAAGTGCTTATGCTCTAAAATTATAGTACATTGAGACTGATTTGGGACCCACAGACGGGTTGTGGGCCACCAGATTTACAGTATTTGCAGAGTTGTTTGACTAAAAAACTAAAACTAAAAGAATACAGAATACATCTGTGAGGTAAGTTACCATGAGGATAGATATGAACCAACCCCTGTTTAGTTACTGAAACACAAAAGTCCACGTAAGGAACAAACTGCTGCTCAAATGAGCCAAACTAAGGCAACAAACAGTTTCAGTTTTCTTCAAACTAAAGACAAAACACTGAAAGTCGCACTCTTCTATGGACTGGGATGCAATACTGAAAAGCAAGCAGGCCTTCCAATTACATTAGAAAATTGTAAGTAAAATTCATATTCTGCCTATATTTACAAGTAGATATTTCGTTAACTCTGCCTAAATGCATTTACTTAGTCTCATTCACATGTGTATATTGATTTTAATAACGCACGCCTGTTGTGACCATTAATCAAACACATCTTGAAAATTACTGTTTTACCTGTTCAGAACGTCATATAAAAGGCATTAGAAATATTCAGAAATGTTTATGTCATGATTTGGGTCAAAATGGTTTCTTTGAAAAGTGTGTCCTCACATGAAAAGTTTGTGAAAAGTCTTAAAAATATGTTTAAATCCCCCCCAAAAACATAGGAAGATATTAGAACTCTTATATTTCACTGGCAAGGGTTGTTTTTCTTGTACTGTTAGTCTTTCGTTGTTTTTTGCAGGCCGCAGGACTAGTAAATGTACTGTATATGTAGCTTAAATTGAATAGTTTTATCAGTGAATTGTGGGTTTCACACCTGTAGCAAACTCTGCCAATACAGTCATCAGGGCATCAGGGTTTTTATGCTCGAGCTGTGCTGCTCTGCTGAGAACAATATAAACTCAGTCACAGTGTCTGCAGTGGTCAGTCTGACTATGTCAAGGTTAGGGAGATGGAGAGAAGGAGGCAGAGTGACGCAACCACAACAATTATGAGAAGTGTCAATAGAATTCCAGCAATTTATTAAACAATGGTGAGAAAACAACACTTTTGTGGGCTGCTGCAGTCGTACGTAATTAACGGTTAACGCTGGCTTTTCATTAACAACACATCATAAGGGAGCACTTACAGTGAAGCGCCCACAGACACTCACCACTCGACTTGTGTTTCAGCTCTTTGTTTTGGTTCTTCTAGTTCTACAAGGTCACCATTATGATTCTCTTTGACTAATCTCCACAGCATAGAAACTCTGCGCCACCACCTGCTTAGCACCAAACAGCAGTCAAGACAGTGAGAGAGCAGCTGCTGGACACACGGCACTGGAGCATTCAGCAACTAAAGTATCACATGTTTCCTTCTGAAACTGGTGGGGCCAAAAGTCAGAGTTTAATCAGAACTTTAACTCACACTATTTCTCAAATTCAGAGGTTATTAGAGGCTTTTCCTCATGTATGTCCTTTGGAATGTCTTGTCAAACAAAAATGTCTGTATTAGACCCATGCATGAATAAGAGCCACATTTGGCTCTTCTGCTCCTCTGCAATGGCTTCCTGTAGCTTTTTATTATTATTATTTTAAGTTTATTTTCATTATTTTTTTCGTAGTCAACACTTCATTTTTAGAGATCAAGGTGATGCATGAAATATGCACTAAAATATGCATCACATCCTATGTCTATGTCTTATTTCAAAGTCGGCCTACATATGTGCCAAGAGTTTGCTGTTTTTCCTTAAAAAAACTTTTTGTAGTTATTAAATTTCATAAATGCAACCAACTATAGCTCTTTTATATATAGTAGATATACAGTATCTGCAAAACTTAATAAATGATGATCTCTTCATTTTATGGGTTCAAATAGGTTTTGTGGCTCCAGATTATATTTATTTGGATGGAGAGGAGACAAAAATGTCTCTTTTAATACTAGAGGTTACAGATCCCTGATCTACACACAGCTCCTGAATCAGTCGATGAATGATAGGCACGCTTTTTTCTCCACGCACATCAAACAGACACAGCTGGGCCGAGGGGAAATTGGTGCTGCTTATCCGTTATTTAAAATAGTTTTAATTGTTAATTCAGTGCAGTAACTTGAGTTATCTCTGAGGCTCCCAGATAGTGGTTGCTCCTCTGGCAATTCTTCCACACGTTTTTAGACACTGCATCTGAACGTCCCCTTACGCTTAACACATGACATCGACGGACAACAGCAGCAGGCAGAATCTGTAGTTTCAGGTGTAATGTGAACATGTTTGTCTGCAGGTGGACTGGGTCCAGTGCGACGGCAGCTGTAACCAGTGGTTTCACCAAGTCTGCGTCGGCGTCACGGCCGCGATGGCGCAGAACGAGGACTACGTTTGCGTCAAGTGTACTCTGAGCGACGGACACATGTGAGGACACAGAGAAAGCAGAGGTCTTTTCGCTGAAGACGTCTGTCTGTCTGTCTATCCGTCCGTCCGTCCACCCGCCCGTCGTCAGCCCGTTTATGGAGCCATCATTCTGGACGTGTCACTGATCCTGTATTTCCTCCCCCCCTCACCTGTTTGACCCTTTTGTAACAACGGTGCTATCTCCTCTTTGACTTGTTGTCCACAACTATAATGTTTAGGGGTTGTTGTTTTTTTGTATTTTTACATATATTATATAACTATATATATATGTATATATATATATATATGTGTATATATATATATATGTGTGTGTGTATATATATATATATATATGTGTGTGTGTATATATATATATATATATATATATATATATATGTGTATATATATATATATATATATATATATATATATATATATATATATATATATATATTTACTCTTATGAATTTGTGGTTGTCTCGAAAAAAGAAAAAAAAGAAAATCAAAACACATGATGTGAAGCGTGCTGCATGGGATTCCGTTACATTGGTGCAAAGGAGTCTTACATGTTGCACCCTGTACAGAGGGTTAATCAAGGGTTAATATTCTCTTCTCTGGAACCTCCTTGCATGTTAAACGAGAGAATAAGGGGACAGATGTCCCAGGTTTTCATCCCCTTCTCTCAAAACACTTACTCTAACTGTTTTAGATTTTTTTAATTATTATTCTTATTTGGAAATCCAGTGTTTAGTACATGCATCTTAATATAATTATTCCCATTTTTTTTGTAGAATAGGTTTATTTATCTGAGCAATAATTTTTTTGTCTGAGTTGACCTAACTGGCTTGATCTCCGCTGAGTTGTGTTGGTGTGTTAGCGATGGCGTAGTGTACAGAAAGCTACACGGGTGGACGGTTCCGCTGCCGTGGAGTGGAAATGTGGCAGACTGAAGGAACAAGAACTCTGCTGACACTTCCGCATCCACATCCCACGGCAGCATCAATCTGCTTCATGATTCACCGGGAAAGAACTCGGGGAGTAGCTGAAGATGTTACAAGTTTATATTGTGGAATAAAGCCCTTTTGTTTTATTGACAAGTCTCATTGTTTGACTTGGAATGCGGTGGAAAAAAAGTAAAAGATGTTCTTCATAAACCTTGGTCAGTTGTTAAGAGAGCGTTAGAGTCATTTTTCAAACTTATAACGCATAAAAGCAGGAGGGACTGCAGTTTATCTTCTGTCAACGTTTAACACATTAACAATTACGAGCTCAATATGATGGATTATTTTCATAATTAGATTTAACACAAGAACTGTGGATTTTAAATGCTTTTTTTGACAACTGTGGGTCACAAACTTAATAAACTATCAGGTTGAAATAAGAATAATGACATTGTTTAACATGATTTTAATACTAAAAATTTGTTTTTTATGCAGAACATAAAAGGTATTAGTCTCATTTTTTATGTGTGAAGATTGTAGACGAAGCCAGTGACAGGAGGTTGTGCTCGAATTGAATCCATTATCATATAAAAGACTATAAAACATCTATGGCAGCAGAGAAAAACAAATACACCACATGAGCAGCTGAGACTTTCAGAGCAATGGAAGACAAACAGTTGGCCGTGACACGAATCAGGCCCTTCAACAAAAGCTTCGCTATCAGAGGGTTAAACATTTTCATGAATCATGCAGGTAATAAATGTGCATAATGCCTTTTGTAAATCCTTGTAAACAACATAGTTCATTTATCTAGTACAAATACAAACTGATAATGGTTGAGGGCAACTGCGTCTACAAGACGTGTGGTAGTTTTGATTGTTTTCATTTATCCAAAGGTAGAAAAAAATAAAAGGGAGAAGAAAAAAAAGGCTTTATCTCTACTGCACCATCAAATATAAGAAGGTAAACAGCAGCCTCTGCAGCCACAAGTGGAAATTCATTCACTCTGTGCAGCAAGTTGCAGCAGATATAATGAGAGATAAACTACAGGGAGCAGCTGTTGGACTCCAAAAACAGCTTAATGAAATATCTGATCAGAAAGAAGGAACGAAAGAAAGAAAGAAAGTGAAGAACTGTATTGATCTCTTTGGGAGTTACAGCAACATAAGTCAGAAAAAAACACATTATAATAATAAAAACAAACATCAATATGGATGTAAATAAGAATAGTGCAGACACAAATGTGAATAAGAAGACCTATGACTTCATAGTAATAGCACTTCTTATGTCGTCTTATATTTATAGATATATGTATGTGTATAGATAGATACATGTAAATATGACTACGTAAGAAGACCTATGAAAGTGCTATTATTTCGTCACACATTGTAAGAGTGCAGTGAGGAACACATTGTGTATATACAGTAAATGTTAAATCTTCACATCCGACTGATTTGGTAGAATTACGAATTACCATAAGAAATCCCAGCCAACATCACAGTATTTCTTTGAGGTAAAAAAAAAAGAAGTATTTTTAAAAGACACAAGTTATTCAGTCAGTCAGTGTTGTAATATAACAAAGTACAAATACATATATCTGTACTTTACTTTGTTATTTATATTTTGAGCAACTTTTACTTTTACTCCACTACATTTCCTCTAACTGTCTTTGTCACTTGTTACTACCAAATAAAATCAGAAGAAGAAGAAGAGGAAGAGTTGGTAATGGTCTGTATTTATATAGACCTTTCCTAGTCTTGATGAGCTGCTTTACTCTACAGTTTTTCACCCATTCATATACTGTACTCAAGGACTCAAGGACACATATAGACTAACAGGACCAGGAATTGAACCCATATCATTCCAGTTAAAAGACAACTTGCCCTACCACTGAGGCACCATGGCTAAATCCTAACGCCTCACTTTTTTAATACTTTTACTTTCACTTCTAAAACTTCAGTACATTTTATATCAGAAAATTACTTTTGATACTTAAGTACAGTTAACTACCTAAGTAATTTTCTTTTACTCAAGTATCCCTTCAAGGTACTTTATACCAGAGTGCAGTCAGGGTTGACACAGTATTGAGAGAGAAAACAACATCTGCTTCACTCTCATAATCCAATGTTAGGCCTGTCATTCATAACGACTTTATCTACGGTATGATTGTATTTTACGATGATGACTGATAATAAAACTTTTAATTTGTTTGAATAAGGGCAGGGATGTTTTATTTGTGTAGCATGGCAACACTGACTCAGTGCACAGTCCTTTTCAGATGATCTTTGCAGCCATAAGTCATGTGATGACGGTGATGAACGGCCTCTGTTGTCTGACATGAACTCTCCGTCCATATTTAGCGAGTTATAAGGAAAACAACCCCGTTCACAGTCACCGAGGCGGTGACCGGCTGGACGTCCTGCTTCTTCATGTCATAGAGCAGAGACTCACAGTGACAGAGGAAATGTGTAAATATAAAGTGGATGAGCAACAGCTTGGTTCCAAACAAATATGTGACACACCTTCACACTGTAAATGTCTCTCAGCAAACCACTTGGCTCAGTAACGTGGCCGGATTCTAAGAATATAACCAGCCAACACTTACCATTATCTGTTTAATTACCAGCACCAGCACAAGCAAGAACAGAAGGCAATAATCCACCTTGTCTGACCCCATTGGTAGCAAGGAAAGAGGTAGATAATGTCTGTCTGTCTGTCTGTCTGTCTGTCTATGAGAAGTCATTTCTGGGGCTCTGGTTAAAGTTGTTAGTTAAAGGTTAGGGTTAGGCATTAACTGGTTATGGTTAAGGTTAGGGATAAGCAGTCTTGTATAAAGTACCTTAAAGGGACAGTTGAGTAAAAATACAAGTATCTTACCAGAAAATGACTTTGGTAGAAGTTGAAGTCACTTTTTTGTATCATATTACTTAAGTAAAAGTCTTAAAGCATATAACATGTATTGTACTTAAGTATCAAAAGTAATTTTCTGATATAAAATGTACTTAAGTTTTAGAAGTGAAAGTAAAAGTATTAAAAAAAAGGGATGAGCCATGGTAGCTCAGTGGTAGGGTGAGTTGTAGGTTTAATTCCTGGCTCTGCTAGTCTATGTGTGTCCTTGAGCAAGACACTTAACCCCATGTTGCAGTGTAAGGATGGCTGAATGACAAAACTATAGTGTGAAAAGCTCTATATAAATACAGACCATAATACCAACACTTCTTCTGATTTTATTTGGTACAGATATGTGAATTTTGTACTTAAGTACAGTAACACAGTAGTTACATTACAACACTGGGTATGGTTGTCCAAATTCCATCCATCCATTATGTACCGTTTTATCTCTTAATGGAGATAATTGCATTTCTCTCTCTCTCTCTCTCTCTCTCTCTCTCTCTCTCTGTACGCGTGTACCATTTTAACCTATACATCATAAATCATTCATCATCGTTTATAAATGTCACAATAAAGTGGAGGGTTTTTTTGCGCTCAGCTGTTTTTCTATGATTGGCTGATTGTGGTCCAATCAGCGGCTGCTCCTCTCCGGACCCTTCCGTGCGTCCTCTGTGAGATTTACCGCACACACACACTCACACTCAGCGGAACACGGTGAGTGTTAAACCAACCTATGTCTTTCTGCTCAATGACTAACGCCGTTAACTAATTATTCAGTTTTAGCGACTTAATTGGTTAAATAACGGACTTGTTTGAGTCTCCGACGAGACACCGAAGTCGACCTGTGGCTCCAGAGTTCGCTGAGTAATAACTGTGGCTTAAATACTTGCTTAGCTTCCAGGCTACACGGGCTGCTAATGTCAGCTAATGACTTAAGTATCTTTAACTCTTGTTAGGGTTTGTGGTTTAACCATGAAGTAACCCGCGGCTTGTGTCTCATTTGACTTTTAGACGTGCAGCAGTTTAGCCACGTGTTAGTCACACTTAAAGTTTTGTTACTTTCAACAAGTTTTAAGAAAGATTTGAGAGTTCAACCTTGCGCTAAGTGGCTAACTTTATTAGCTCCCGGTGGTCGCTTAGCAGTTACGTCAAGTTTAAGAGGAGTTTAATGAGAGTCAAAGTGGAACTATAATGTTGGCTTTTCTCCGCCAAAGTCGACGGTAGTTCACTTTGTAGAATGTATATGTACAAGTGTCTCGTGAATGTAGCACTGCTGAATCCATGGTGTTTTACTTAGCAGTTAGCATCGCTGCTAGCCGAATGCTAGTGTTAAAGTTGTCAAGCTTTATTCAGCAACTTTTTTACAGCCACCTGTCAGACTCTAGATAAAGTACATGTTAGGTGTATGTTTATATTTATGTTGACTTGTAACTATTTGAATCGGGTGAGCAGACACCGCCTGTAGCGCTAACAAACTAATAACCACACCCTTCCTTTCGAAACCAAACTACGGGCAAAGTTGTCACGAAAATAAGCTGCTCTTTATTTCGTGTACCAGGAAGCGAACGGTGCGCATTTCTTCACATTTACAGCCACATTTATGTAAGATAGACCACTGTAAACTTTTATTTATGTTTTTATTATGCGTGTGTGTATTAGAAGTATGTTTGTCTTCCTGCTAAATTATAACTCCTCCCTTTCCTTTTCAATGGACATTTGCTGTTGACTTGATCTGAAGAGGAGTTCGACTCGCCCAGTTATAAAAATACGAAATACCAGTAAATTATTATTTAAAGTTTTAGCTCTATCACGTTACACGACGTTTAACCATTTTGTGTCAATAAGCAAGCAGGTCTTTCAAAAAGTGACGTCAAACTGTTATGTTTATGCAACATGTGACACAGGCTAAACATTTTTTTTTATTTTGACAGACATTGCTGTGATTTGTTATGCTATTCAGTTAAATTGTATTTGTATTGTGCTAAATCACAGTATACAGTGCCTCCAGGCATGGTACACCGAAAGGCAGAAACCTTTTACAATATTATAGAGAGAAGAGAAACTCAAAATTCACACTATGAGCAAACACTAAGCATCACAGAACGGAAGGAAGAACGTAAAAAAAAAAACCCAAAAACTTCACACAAGTGGTGGAGCATTAACACAACACACACGTACAAGATATATACAATATCAACTATCTTCTAATCTTCTAATAATTGTTCCTGGTGTGCATTAATCTAAACTTGTCCAATTTTATGCAAAGAGTTGACCTTAATGTTTCATTGGTTAGGTTTAGGACCAGAGTCCTGTCTGAAGTTTGTTGGAGCCGTGTTTCCTGGCTCCCAGTCAAACCCACAGCACCTGCCCGCTGACAAACAGTGGACCTGAGGATCTGCTGGACCTCCTCTCCTCCCCAGATGTAGAGGGATTTGTCATCTGCAGCAGCCTTGTACACAGTAGGTTAAGCTGTTTTTGTTTCTCAGATTTTGTGCTTGACACACTTTAGAGATTTGCAAACAGGTGGCAGGTTTAAAATTATATTTTACATCTTCATAAATGTTTCATTAAGTGTAGCGCTTTCATCAGCAAGATCAAAGAATGTTCCTACGTGAGCGTTTTGAATTTGGGCTCATATCTTATCAGAGGATGCTTGGCTTTCTTATCCGACACCCACGTTAATTTACATCTTAAACACTATACGATTTGCCTTTGCATGCATTTTCAGGCTTATAAATACATCAGGCACACGTCTGCGTCACCCTCCCCCCCGAGGCGTGCCCCCTTGCACTGGTAATGATTTCATTGCAGTGGTGGAGCATGCACCCTCTGATCTCCTGTTTGTATGGTGTGCTTGAGTAGAGAAGGGTCATTACAGTGGCTCTTTGTAAAGTGCCTCGTGTGCCTGTCTCACACTGTGGGTTTCTGGTGGTGCTTCATACGTCGTCGTTAGAATTGCAAATTCCAGTCGAGTGTGACAGAGTGGTTTTTGTATTGTTTGGCTCAGCGTTTGACAAAGGTCCCACAGATGTAGGTCTGATTAGTTGATTCAAAGAGGTTTTAAATGGGATTTTACTGTGCGTCTCCCCCTCTTTGACATTTGTACATCAAATGAAATTTACATTTGCATATCAGAACGCCATTTAAAACAAAGCTTCTCCAATGCACCGCTTTAAAAATTCTAACCACGTCTTCCATTGTACATATTTGAACAGTATTGTCATATGAATTTTGGCTGACCCACACAGCTCATTTGTGCTGCATGCTGTTGAGAATCATCTCATATTTCAATCCCAATTCATCATAAACCATCAAAGTACAAAGTACAAAGCAAATGCAAGATTTATATTTTGTCTTTGTCTAACATAGTTTTCTCATAATAGTTTATACAATGATCATTTCTATTGAGAGGTGAGAGATAGTTGCTTCCCAACATATCTTGAGCATCCACAAGTCAACAAAACACATGTGTTTCCTGAGATTAATTATGATTTTATAATATAGAAAATCAACAACCTCTAATCTCCTAATGATCCAGGTCACCCCCCTTCACTTCAAACACTTTTATGACATTTTCTTGGCAATGTACTCTCTTTAAATTGTGATGAAGATAAATGCTGATGAAGATGATGATTGGTCATTCTCCATGGCCTTTCTACTCTGTATTGTTTATGTCTGCATCTGCTGCAACATGAATATGTCAATTATTTTGTTACAGAAGTGACTAAATGACCTCTGCAGTTGGGTTCATGGAAAAACTTGTATATCAGTCTAAGCACTCGTGATATATCGCATATTGGCAAAAAGTGCAATACCCTGCATCCCTAATGTCAAGTGTCATTCCAAGTCTTCCTACCACCCATGAACTTAAGTATACGATTCTTTTAGCAGATGGAACAAGAGCCCCGATTTTCCCACTTTTTTGTCGCTCTAGTCTAATTCTGTGTTTAAACTGGGGAGTGAGAACTGTACACATGCGCAGAAGGCCCAGTCCAGCTTCAGTCTGACTCTGGTCCAACTGAACGTATACATGCATAAATGATTCACCTCCCAAACACATTGTCAGGGTGTGTTAGTCCAACTTTGGAAAGCTAAGTTTGTGCCTTTTCAATGTATTTTTAAAAGTCCAGTTTTAGTCGGATTGTGATCATTATTATAATTTTTTTCTAATGTCATGTAAACTGGCTGTCCTGACAGACTGAGTTGAAGAGTCGGCTATAGTTTTACTTCTCATTGTTTCCTTTTCTTTTCTATTTTTTTTTTTAAGAGGCTACGCCCCTATCATCATGACAGCTAAAGTCCCATGGTAGTGGGTGGGAAATGGAGCTCATTTTTTTGGCAGTGATGTGACATTTTAATCTGTTGATGTCAGTGGTGATTTTTTTTCATGGTAGTTGTAGCTACTGTAGTGTAGTGTACAGGGTGTTCACACTGACAACAATTTATAGGTTCACTACTTCCAGTGGACATTGTTGATAATGTTTATAATTCTGTGTCTTGCTGTCAACGGTGTCTAAACTGAATTTTCACTAATCTTTTCTTTTGAACACCTGAATTCAAATAGAGGATACAATGCATTATGAATGATTGTTACAGTAATAACTGATAACTAATAATTTCCTTGTCACAAGGTACAAAGTTTATGTTCAGCTGACTCTGTCTCACTTTGTTGTCCTTCCTCTTTGCTATCACAGACTTCTGTGCTGTCCAGTGAACTTGGCCACCATGCGCGAGTACAAGCTTGTGGTGCTGGGATCAGGAGGTGTGGGAAAGTCAGCACTGGTGAGTGTGCGAGTGCAGCAGCACCAACCTGAGTCAAACATCTGCTCTTTTTAATGAAAGGATATTACGAGAATAAATTGTTAGGTACAAAAATGAGAAGGGTCACGGAAATGTCAATACTTGTATACCATGTAAAGATTTGTGGTGTTTGATTGAAAAAACATTTTCAATAGTTGCATTTTGTGTGGTATTAAATAGTCTTACACTTACTGATTTTTTTCAAAACCCCATTATAGGGTAGCAATGTTTCATTGTTAAAAAAGTTTGTAAAAACTCAGCCTCGGGGTTCTGGAGCAATTCACTTATGTCTTTTTTCTGGCCGTTTTCTTCAGACATCTGATTATACTTATTCAATTGTGTGCACATTTGTCTTCGTTTTGTAATTCTTTGTTCAACCATAACACCCCCAAGGCTCTGTAGATATAGAATTTATCAAATAAATTATTTTGTGTGGCTCATATTACCACAGGCAATAAAAATGTGAGGGAAGAATATTTCTGAGCTTGGAGTTTTGGGATGAGGGTGATTCTTTTTAAGAAATGAATTGCACATGAATCAAAGTTAGGTCCTTCCTCTGTTTTTAGTGTCTCCGAGCATCAGTATACATTACATGTTTACAAATATGCCATTTGTTAAACACTGTCTTGAAGTTTCCTTCCTTTGTCAATTTTAGACAGTCCAATTTGTGCAAGGGATTTTTGTTGAAAAGTATGACCCCACAATAGAAGACTCCTACAGGAAGGTAAACTCTTTCAAATCTCTTCATTGATTTTGGCATTTTAAATTCTCCATTTGTCTTACAGAAATGCACTTGTGTTTTTCTCCCAACAGCAAGTTGAGGTCGATGGGCAGCAATGTATGTTAGAAATCCTGGACACGGCTGGAACAGTAAGTGGAGTCATACACAGGTCTGAGATGAAGGTCGTGTGAGGTACAATGCAAACAAACTTCTGATTGGTCTGGTTCCTCCGTTATCGTTGTGTAGGAGCAGTTCACAGCTATGAGGGACCTGTACATGAAGAACGGCCAAGGTTTTGCTCTGGTGTACTCCATTACAGCGCAGTCAACATTTAATGACCTACAGGACCTCCGGGAACAGATCCTGAGAGTAAAGGACACAGAGGACGTGAGTGTTGCACTGTTAAAAACATTTTGATGTTAAGAAATCTAATGAATCTTTAATCTTTGTGAATATATTAAAGGTGGATGTGCTTCTATGTAGTGATTGTTAGTGAAGAGAGGAAATATGACGCATGCATCAGGATAGTATCACATTTAAATACCACTGTCTTGATTGTCTGGTTTTTGAATCACTCAGGTACTTTTTTAAATAATGACTTTCACTATCATTGAGCAACAAAAACATGTTCCCACAACATTGCTAAGAATGTATCACTCCTTACAAAATCAATTGTTTTATATGGTTTATATTTATTTGCTAGAGTTTGTAACAGCTTAAGCTGGGGAGGACACTAAAAGATTTCTTTGCACAATTTTACCCACGATTCACAGTTGGGCAGAGTCTGCACTGGTCAGCACTAGTTGGGGACAATCGGCATGGCTAGTTGACACGGAAATCTGTTAGTGTGTGAGGATTACAGACCCGACCTCAGTCACAGTCAAACATGTTTAAATTATTTGAGCCGACTCTGCACGCAATCAGGTAGTGAGTACTGATTACCGACCGAACTGCAAACACATGTTGCCAACAGACCAGACAATGAAAAAGAGTATGTGGGGCACAAGACATGGTGTTAGAAGACAACAGGAAGTAGCAGGAATATCAAAATTGAGAGTTTGTGCAGGAGTTCAGTTACAGATCATATAACGTGTGATCCGTGTTATCATAAAAATATCTGCTGAAACCAGTCAGTTCTCTTTTCAAAATCGGTAACAACATTGAAAGTTGTGTAGTGTGTCAGCTTTAAACTGCTAACTCATCTCCATGTGTCTCTACGTCTTTGAAGTTGAGAGCAAATTTTAGAATTGGTTGGAAGATTTTATTGATCCTTTTTAAAGCTCATTCTTCACTTGCACCTTATCACATCTCACATATTGTGATTGGATACCTGCCTGGTCATAAATTGACATCTTTCATCAATGCTCCACCAGCTTTAGCGCTTGCAACGTCACATTTACAACACGTTATGCTTATATTCAGATATTGCAATAGGGTTAAGATCTCATTTTCTAGAACAGTCTAACTGAGGAGATTGGACTAAGGAGCTGCAAGTTTATGATTTTGGCTGCAGTTTTGAGCAGCTCGACTCTGGTGATACAGATCACTACTTGAGTGTTTTGTTACTGTGGGAAAATGTGCAGCCTTGGTGGAGGTTTCCATTCTCTGAGTGCCTTTTCTAGTTAGTAGTAGTAGTAGGAGGAATGATGATGACAATAATGACAAAGATATGTGTTTTAAATTGAACATTAGTACTAAAATAGCTATTCTTTTGCACCACTGAGCGCTGCAGTGCTGTAAGACACTCCCTCAGTGTGTTGAGTTTTTCCTTCAGTGATAAGTCTTTGGTGATACCCTGTGAAATCGGCCTCTCAGGCTCATCACTGCCTCATTAGAGTCAGCTCTGTTGGAGAGAGGGCAGAGTGAAGGGGAGGAAGGAACTGTGAGACATGGTGGAAATGTCAGCGCTGCCGTTAGATGTTATCTGTCTCCCTCAGCCTCTAGATAAACGGGAGGGAGGATGAACAACCTGCTGAGAGAGTGCTTTATTTATTTATAGAAAACTGGTGATTTGTCTGTGAGTCTCGCTTACGGTCGCACACAAACTTTTTTTTATCAGATTAGGAGTCATAATAGCCTGTTAAATCGTAAACTATAGGTTTTCACAAAGATCAAATCAGAAGAGCTGTAAATGCTCATTTGCGGTATGTGTCCTTCTGCCTGGGCCACTGTAATTATCTTCTCACTTGTATCATTAAATAAACTCTAAACTCTCCACTGTTGATAGAATGTTAACCAGGTCCAGTAGAGTGACACTCAAAGCACCCATTTTACATTCTTTACGTTAGGTAAGGTACATGTTCTCACATGCACTTCATTGTCAGGCTCCTGAAGACTTCTGTGACCTTCTCCCTCTGTAATGTTGTCTTTGGTTTTCTTACTCTGGCGTTCTGGTTGTCTCATGTGCTAGACTGACATTAAATGATGATTGTACCTTTTTAAAGTTTGGGCTTCAACCAGTGGAAATCTTTGTCATTAGAGATTTGGTCTCCAGGCTCTGTAGAAGAACAAACTGGTGACCTATATATTAATCTTTCTCTGAGATGTCTAGTGTTGGTTGTGTTTCTTTTGGGATCCTTGTTTGCCTGTGATTATTTTCTGTTTTTAGCGTTTGAGTGATGTTCTTATTGTTGTATCTCTTTATTGCCTTTGTTTTTTTTATATAGATTTTATAGTAAAGAAAGGTGCTACACCATAAAACATATTAATTATAGAGCAGCAGTAGCACTGGGTGAAAAAACTAAACAAAACCTAGTACTGCTGAAATAATACATCTTGGTTTTGGCTGTGTAACTGCTGAGTAAGTCAAGATTTATCATTTCAGAATGTGTCACATTTGTGTTCTCAAATCAGGTTCCCATGATTCTGGTGGGAAACAAGTGTGACCTGGAGGGAGAGCGTGTGGTCGGCAAGGAGCAGGGTCAGAATCTGGCTCGACAGTGGAACAACTGTGCCTTTTTAGAGACTTCAGCTAAATCAAAGATCAACGTTAATGAGGTAAGTTTCTGTATTACATAAGGAAACTAATGTATTTATTTAACGTGTTCTTCTGTAGGATATGGTTGGGCCTTTATATTAACATCAAATTATTATACTGTACATGAAAAGTTTAATTAAAGGGTGTTTGTATATAATATGGTGTATATATAGTTGAACATGGCTCAAAATGTTGTGGCTCTTTATAACACGTTCCCTAAGTCACTTTGTTTTCTAATGAGCGCTGCAGATCTTTTATATTTCCCGTATGATGCTCTGCTTTCATTTTCCTGAGGAAGTGGCTAAAATGATATTTGTTCTCTTATTGATAAAACCACTGTACTTTCCTATTTAGATTTTCTATGATCTGGTGCGACAGATCAACAGAAAAACGCCGATGGAAAAGAAGAAGACAAAAAAGAAGTCGGGTTGCACGCTTCTCTAAAATGCCACCCCACATTTCTCAATGCCAGGTAAGTGGGTGTTTAAAAAAAAAAGAAAAGCATTCCAGTCATGAGCTGCTCACTGAGCTCTGTACAGTCACTGAATGTTTAGATGTTTACACAATAACATTTAATTAATTTCATGAGTCTTGACATAAAGCCACAAAACAGGATAAACTCAGCAAGTTTGATATCTCTCACTCCTAAATCACCTCTATTTCTTAAAAATCTAATAATTTTACAGCCTCACCTACTGGGTTCTGATTTCAGCAGTCTATCATTAAGTTACACACTTTTCACACATTTAATGCGAGGACAGCGGTTGAGTTGCAGAGCTGCAATGAAAGAGGCATGAATTTCACAATTACAAATCACTAAGCTGTTTGAACATAATAAAGTACTAAAGCTACTGATATGGCTACAGAACATTCTGCTCACTAGTTGGAAACTTCAAGAACATTTAAGAAGTGTCAAATGACAATGTTTCCTCTGCCCTTGAAAGCCGGCCGGATAAGTTATGGCAGTTTTCAAGTCCCATAAAACATGATATGTGAATTGTTTTTGTTGCAAAGCCAACTTTGGTATTAACAAATGTTTACATAACAATCCAGCAGAGGCATTCAGTAGTATCCATCTGCAGACTGCAAGAGAGGAACTAAATTAAATTTGCATTTGAAAATGGTGGCCCTTGTAGAACTGATATCAATATAAAAGGCTTGTTCTGGGCTAATGAAAAACAACAATTCACACAACAGGTGTGCTACATTAAGAAAACAGCCTTGGAAGTGAGAATGTAAATGTATTGATTTCTTTTTTTCTTTTTTGTACCTACAGAAACTTGTAACAGTTAAAGTGTTTCCCAATGGATTGAGCCAGAATCCAAGTCCTCTCCAGAACATTTGAAAAAGCCTGACATGGATACACTCACAAAATGGCAGGAGACGGCACATACTGTCAAGATGTTCTTCACAGAAATCTGACTCCCTTTTTTTTTTTTTTGTCAGTCTATTGACAACTCTGTTTTTGTCTCTTTTTTTCCCTCCCTTCCTTTTCTTCTCCAATGTGTCTTTCTTTTGGCGACCAGGGGTTTAATCCATATATTGGGACTAAAAAAAATGTTTTTATTAAATGTAACAACAGTCTTTGGCATATTGTGACAATTCATTTGCAGAAGAAACATGTGAAATGTTGGCCTTGGCACACATTTCTGCACTACCTGTTAACGCAGATGCATCATTGTCCAGAAGTGACTCGTTCCTTACTTACAAAGATGTGTGCTGATAAATTAACATCTTTCCGAAGTGACTTTGTTTTTATATTGAGAGCTGCAAGCCTTCCATATTTCCCATAATATATACTACTTCAATTTTTGCATAAGAAAGCTAAGAAAATTAGTGTTTTTATAGACCGAAGGGGGAAGTGGTGCATTCTAATGTCTTTTTGAGGCTGAAAATATATTGTACTAAACCAACTCTAATATTGCTTCTTGTTACTCTGTCACAGATGATTTTCCAGCTTTTATGAATGATTAAATTTTAGTACATTTTCAATACTTTTTGCTCCTGTTTTTTTTTCTTGTTGAAAGTGTCTTGCATGTTTTTATTTTTATGATAATGATTTTCTGTGTGGTATCAAGTGGTGTTTTCTCCTCAGCGGAGCAAAAACTGAAGCAGCTAATGTTCTGGTAAAGTTCCCGTCTTGCCGTTGTAGAGGTCACGCAGAGGGAAAAAAAAGATCAATAACTCCATGGAGAGCTAAAAGCATAACCAGATTCTTTTTTCTTTTCTTTTTCCAGTCGGCAGAAACAACAGAGATTTAGCAGAGAGGTTGGATCAGCTGATCTGCTGCAGAAAAGGAGGAACTGAGACTCCAGACTCTCAGATGCACACGCACACACAGGAAGTGAAGTGAAGTGAAGGCAGTTTAAAAGCAGAATAGAAAATGATCAGATGTGAGCGAGGAAAGAGCTTACTCAGCTTCTCCACCTCAGCACTGAGACAAAAGACCTCATTAATGCTGCGTGATAAGATTAACAAAGTTTGATCTATGAGCATTCCACTGCACATTTAATATCTACAGACATATATTCAATTTGTATGTCAACCTGTTTTTCCATTTATTAATTAATTCATTAATTCTCCCAGCCATTGAGTTTAAAAAAACAAAAACTTTTAAAATATTTTTTCAAGAGTTTTGTATGTGCATCGTCCATTTTTAAGAGATGGGGCCTCAAGAGGGAACGTCATTTTTTTCTTCAATTCACTTTCATTTCTGATTAATCTAAATGTAAAGTGTCCCTTAGTAGTTGCCTGCTTGACTTTCCCTAATCCAGCCTTAGTTTAGTCTGCATCTGGGACACTGTTTTTAGGACATTTCTGTTGAAGGTAGATGGATGAAAACAGATGGTGTTAATCATCCCTTGTGGCTTGTGGACTCTTGGCAGCATTCACTTGGATCCCCTCCTTGACCCTTACATTTTATCTTGTGACCCTTTAATCATGGTTACCTTCATAGCAGCAGTGGAGAAATGACACACATCATTTTTCTTATCAGGAAATATCCTAATAACAATGTAACAAAGGATGAATAAACTTTTTGGCCCTGATTCATAGTTATTGCACAAATGTTAGCTAAACATAATCAGTGTTGTGCTGAAAATAAAGGTTTTGTGTGTGGGAAATGGATAAATTTAAACTTTATATCATGGTACTCCCCAAACATTTCCTTATGAAGGTGCAGTGATTCACATTAAGCTATTATTACCTGGATATTACTTTGGACCTACTGCTGAAAGGTTGCATGTAATAATTGTCAATTTTTATTTGCAAAGTTATTTTAACAAATGATCATAGTCACTTAATACTGATACAAAACCAGCTATACAATTCACAACTAAAATATTGAACAGAAGTCACACAGCAAAGGCAGGTCAGTGTGATGTAAAGGGTCTGAGTGGCTCTGTTGTGCAGAGTTACACAGTAACATCAGTAAACTCAGCAGGTAACAAACAATTAAAGTCACTTGAGATAATGCAGATAACGTGGTTCCTGTAAAAAGACGTCAGAGCAGAGCATCACTGTTAAAAATATCATTTCTGATTGATGCGCCTGTCTGTCTCTGCTCTCTGGTGCTCCTCCCTGCCTCCTCCTCTTTCCCCTTCCTCCCTCTCTCTCTCTCCCACACGTACAGACGGAAAAGCTACGCGACCACCCCCCTCCTCCCCCCTTCCATCATTTTCCCATCTCTTACTCACTCTCTTCCCTACAACAAACATGGCCGCGAAATCTGACGGTGCACCAGGCTCTCAGCGAAACGACATCCCACCAGAGTGTCCTGCCAGGTCGGACCCGCGGCCGCCGCCCCTGCCGAAGCGCCTTCGCCCCAAACAGCGCTACTCCCTGTCGGACTGCTGCTGGACCCTGTGCGCCCTCCTGGTCTTCTTCTCGGACGGGGCCTCAGACCTGTGGCTGTCCGCGGACTACTACCTTCGGAGCTACTACTGGTGCTTTGCGCTGACTCTGGTCTTTGTCATAGTCCCGTCTGTGGTCGTGCAAGTGCTCAGCTTCCGATGGTTCGCCTACGACTTCGCGGAGAGCGTCGAGAGCGGCACGGCCGCGGCCGCCGTGGTGGCGGCGTCCGGCGCGGAGGAGAGGGACTTCAGCACCAAGGACAGCGGCGATCAGGGCGCTGGCTGCGGGGCCGCGGTGCTACCGCTGACGGGGCCGCCGAGCACCGCGGGAGGAGCCCGGGGGTGCTGCAGAGTCTTCATGTGGCTCTTCCAGGCCGTCATTCATATCTTTCAGCTGGCGCAGGTCTGGAGGTGAGACTCTACACTCGGACCGTGTGCTGCCTTTGTGTGTGTGTGTGGACACGTTTATGTTACCTCTTAATGACCTTTCAGGACCAGTCCTCATGGGGACCAAAATATCTATCTATCTATCTATCTATCTATCTGTCTGTCTGTCTGTCTGTCTGTCTATGGTAGGCTTTGGTAAGGCTGTCCAAATGTGTGTATGGGTGTGTATGTATATCTGTCACACCTTAAAAGGGCTAATAACATCCTAGGTTTAGAGTTAGGTTTATGTTCAGGCGATGTGGTTGTGATAAGGTTTATGGTAATGCATGATGTCCTCATTAAGATAGCAAAAAAAAAAAATACCTGGTCCTCATTTCATTGGTTGAGGTGTCAGGTATAATGTGAATTGTGGTTAGATTAAGGTTAGGCTTAAGTACTAACTGGTGTTGGGATAAGGCTTTTTTTGCGCTGTACGAATGAATGAAAGTCAGTGCAGGGTCCTCAGTAGGATAGCTGTGTGCGTGCATGTGTGTGTGTGTGTGTCACTCACTCCCTGTAGCTAAACGCTTATGAAACACAATCATTCAGTGGGAGGACTGTGCCCAAAATGCCAGCATGTCTTTTTTTTCCTCTCCCTGTATTGTTTGACATTTCCGCTCTGCCTTGGAAAAGGAGAATTAGACTCCGCCCACCTACTCCCCCCCCCTTATATGATTGTAGGTCAATCATCTCCCAGTGAAATCGTCACCAAATCGTCTTATATATATATATATATATCTCTAAAATAAAATAAATTGTTTTTTTAAGGGTTTGTCTGAGAAAGACTCTCAGTTTGAAGTGACGTGTGCATTCTCACCTCTCGTTTTTGAGGGAGGCTCCTGCTCTTCTCCTCAAACCTCCCAGTCGTCATTTTCACCCAGCTAAAATCCCACACCGTGTTTAATAAGCAGGCATGCTGTGAGATTAAAAAACACAGGCCCGTGTGTGCGCGTATGCACACGCTGCCATTACTCGCACATGGATGGTTGTAGGTCTGTAGGTCAGCGGCTCAGTGATGAGTGGAGCTGTGCTGTACTCTGATGGGTTCTGACAGGCTTTGAGCCGCTGCCAGCAGAGCAGGCTTCAGATGATCTGTGGTGGGAGGAGGGTTAAAAACACACACACACACACACATAGTCATATTTAAGGGCAGTCTGTGTGTTGATAAAGACATGTATGGAGGTCACAGAAAGACTAATCATGTGTGATAATGAAATCAGATATGAATTGATTGATTTAGCTGCTGCAGGTCTACATAATCTCTCTGTCTGTGTCTTTCTTTGTGGTCTCTTTCTTCCTGCCTCTTTAGACAGCCCCATGGGTAATATATATTGATCCCTTATTTCCTCCAGGAAGACTAAGACCTCCCTTTATTTCTCCCTTTAAGTGTGTGTACTTGTGTGTATGCCTTCGCGAGGACCAAAACACTTATACACCGAGGAAGTAAAGACATTTTGACTGGTCCTCACTATGTCTCACGCCTGTTTATGGGTTCATATCTGGTTTTCGGGTTAGGATTAGAACACGGTTTAGATTTGGGTTAGATTAAAGGTTGTGTGGTTGGGGGCGGTTAGGCATTTAATTGTGATAGTTAAGGTTCATTTAAGGTATGGAATTCATAATGTCTATGAGTGTGCTCATTGAGAGAGCTGAACAAGAATATGCGTGTGGATGTGTATGTGTACTTGTATTTATTCTTTGTGAGGACATTTTGACCTTGTGGGGTCATTTTTGTCTGGGTTAAGGGTTAAGACCTGGTTTTAGAGTTAGGGTTAGAATGTGGTTTATGTGAAGGTGAGGGTTAGGGTTAAGGCACTTAGCTGTGATGGTTAAGGTTAAGGTTAGGGTAAGGGGCTGGGGGAATTAATTATGTCGATGATGTGTTCTCACAAAGAGAAAAAAACAAGTGTGTGGGTGTGTTCTTGTATGGGTATCTTTGTGAGGACCAAAACACTTTTATACCTATGAAGTGAGGACATTGTGGGAAAGTGAGGACGTTTTGGCTGGTCCTCACATTCTGACACCCTTTTTCAGGGTTAAAACCTGGTTTTAGGGTTAGGGTTAGAATTAGGTTTAGGTTAGGTTTGTGATGGTTAAGGGAATGGGAATGGGAATGCATTATGTCAATGGATGTCCTCACTATGAATGCTATGCAAATATGTGTGAGTGAGTGAGAGAGAGGGAGAGTGAGAGAGACCTTGTCAGGACCAGTACACCTTTCTCAAAACCTGGCCCTAAAAAGGCAGAACCTGATTTCTGAGGAACTGGTTAAGTTTAGGGCTAAAATTTGAACTGTGGTTGAGTTAAGGTTAGGCGTGAACTGGTTAAGGATAATACTTTGGTAAGGCTGTCCAAATGAATGGAAGTCAATGAGAGTCCTTAAAAGAATAGCTGTGTGAACCTGTACGTTTGTGTGTGTGTGTGTGTGTGTGTCCTGGAGCACATTAAAAAATTGTGGCGGCACAGAATTACCGGTAATGCCATTAAAGCTGTTGTGCTGTTGGCCTCGCTGCTGCTCTCAGATCAGCGTGTCCGCACATTAAGAGGATTAGCGCTATGTATTTTACCCTGGGCTGTTAACTCATGACTGATCTGTCACTGATACGCAGGTAGACAGGTGAACTGGGATCAATTTGGGGCCAGCTGCCAGAATTAAATGTCAGCCCACGTGAGATGAGATGTGGGGTTATGTTACAGACAGGCGGAGTGTGTGTGTGTGTGTGTGCGCGCATGTCTGTGTGTGTGTCTTCCTTTGTGGTTGAGCCTTTGACCCTCATTACTGCACATATGCTCTATTTTCTCAGTGCGTTCATCCCGAGGCACACTTGACGAAGAGCAAACCAGAATAAAAGGAGGGTTACACAAACTCCCCTTTGGTTCAGTGGGCTTGTTGACACAGGGGTTGTTCTGACCCTTCTCCCTGAGGCAATTACAGAAACATTTATAGCCTCGGCCCTCCGTGGCAACCACCAGTCTTTTGCAAACACTGGGGTGGTGATAAGTGTAATGATTCACACGTTTGTTTACATATGTGCAGAGTGAAAAATAATAGATGTCACGTCATGTGTTTGCACTGTGTCTACACAATGATGTGTGAGGATGGTACGTGGGGTCATTATTGAAGAGATGGAAGCAGAGGTGCAGCTCAGCGAGGCATTTACAGTGAGTTAGTGAGTTTAACCCTCTGTCTGAAGTCTTTTCTCTGCAGTCTTTTCCACACCACAGCTCACTAACTTAAATGAAGAGAGATCTCAGACTCCTTTTGAAGCTAAATGTTAAATCTTGAAATTCTGTTGGGGGGGGGGGGGGGGGGTGTGCAGTGATGAATATTTGTGAACCTATATCTGCTTCCTATCCACAGGTACGTCCACGCCTTGTATTTGGGCGTGCAGAGCCGCTGGCACGGTGACCCGGAGCGCCGCCACTACTACTGGCGCATGATGTTCGAGAGTGCTGACATCAGCATGCTGCGCCTGCTGGAGTCCTTCCTGAAGAGTGCCCCCCAACTGGTGCTGCAGCTCAGCATCATGATCCAGAGTGGTCAGGTGCTGCCGCTTCAGGGTGAGTGCCCCAAAATGAGCCGTGACGTTATTCAATCATTCATCTGCCGCAGTCTTTGCTGAAAGAGTCTGTTGACTCATCACACACAGCAAAGACTGCTGTGTGTGATGAGTCAACAGACTCTTTCAGTGCAGGGAAATCACTTCTTTAGGTTTCATCAAGTGTTCACTATCTTCTTTGGCTGTTGGAGCACGTTTGCTTCAAGGTTTGATGAGGTGTGCGCTCAGAGATGGTCTTCTGCACGGTTGAAACAGGTGGCTCAGGGTGGGTGTCACAGGGTACCTCACGATAGGCTATTTAAATGGCGGCCCGTGGGCCACATGCGGCCCATAACAAACTTCATAGTGGCCCAGCCTGTGGTTTCATCAGAAATAGAACTAGAGAAACATTCTTCACTGTCCCTTAAGCTTCCTACCATCCATTCCTACAGTAGTCTGATAGATTTGATAGCAGTGTTAGATATTTTGTATTCTGTTAAAGGCAGGAGATGTTTGTGGGTCGTATATATTTCAAAGAGAAACAATTGCTAATATTGTGCACCTTTTGGATTTCATGCACTTTATGCACGAAAACACGTTTATTTAAAATAGTCACAGCTAATACTGTGCACTTTTTTTTACGCACTTTAAGTGGCGTTTACCTGGCCTTCTTTAAATAACAACAGGTGGTGAAATGATGGTGCAGAAAGAAACTCCGCTGACACAAGGCTCATGTAGAACAAAGAGAAATCTATTTGTTGCAAGCTTCAGCTCCAAGCACTGCAGAGAGAGAGAGAGAGAGAGAGAGAGAGAGGGAGAGTTTCACCTGAATCTTAGAACAACTCTGCCCTCCGTGAGCAACGACATACGTACATTTTAAAGCTCATGTGACATCATCTTCATGGTATTCATCACAACTTATTCCCAGTCGTTAATACTCAACACACAATAACAGATTTGACAGCAATGACGTCCAGTCTGCAGGAAGCATCTGTGCTCTTCTCCAGGCATACAGTCTTCTATAGTAAACATGTTGTATAACTGTATAAATAAAGTGTGTGTGGACCCAGAATCCACCCTCTCAATAGGAATTTCCTGTTTGCTTCTCAATGCAATGTAATGCACATCTTTAATATATTCAAGACAAAAATTAGCTGTGTTAATATATTCATCTAAGTCAGATACTTAGAGAGAGGGACAGGTACGACCAAAATCATTTTATTGCTAGTTCTTTTTTTTTATTATTTTTGTTTTAAATTTGTCATCACCTGCTGCAGAAAATGTCTGGCCCAGCTTATTAGCATATAGCGATACATCACGATATCTGTCTAACTGAAGATAGGTTAAAAGTGCAGGATTTCTCTATTTATTCCCAACATAGAGAACAATGGAACAATGGATGGATGGAGCATCTCTTGAGGAGACATCAAGTAGCGACGCCTGGAGACTGACACTGGCAGGGATTGTTGACTTTAAAGCTGTTTATTTTAATTTGTTCATTAAAATGTCGATATTTGCCCTGGCTGTGAGAGGAAAATGTTCTGCAATGACGCCTCACTGTTCAGATGAGGCTTTGTCTCAGTTCTCCTCGGATCTGAGCTGTCTTCAATAAAATCTTTCAACTTAACTCATCCTTGACACCAGAGGTTCGATCACTGGTCATCTCACTTGATAATCAAAAACTCCGTTACACTCATATTGCGTATTGTATTGCACGAGGAAGGACAATGACATATCAAGTGGTTATTTAAGTGGTTATTTACCACTTGTAGGGGTGGTGCCTGTTAATTCATTCTCCTCTGACCTCTGAACATCAACAAGGCTTTTTCTCTCAGAGAAATGTTGCTCACTGGATATTTCCTCTGCACCATTTGGACCATTCTCTTCAAACCCTAGAGATGGCTGTGCATTAAAAAATCCCAGTAGATCAGCGGTTTCTGAAAAACCCTACTCATCTAGCACTAACAACAACCCTGCTACCACGTTCAAAGTCACTTAAAGCTGCAGTGCATATCTTTTGCTGATTTTTGTTGTTGTTATTCTGTCTTTGTGAACAAAAATGATGTAGCGTCACTTTTGAATGCTGCAGATTCGTCTCCAAATGGGCTCTGTCAAGTAATTCTAGAGCCCTGTTTCAACCAAGCGTCATGCAGTTATTTGGGTTTCCACTGTCAGAAATGAAAATGGTACTAAAATAACCGATCCATACCATCCCAGTTTTTTGGCATCTGTGTGTTTGCACTGTGGTCCGGCTCCTCCTGGGTGGATCTAGACACACTGTTGATTTACTGACAGAGAATCATCACTTGCGTATGACAGTTGCAAACAATGGCTGTTTTTGATGTGCAGCCTACAAAGCTTGTCTTCCTCTTGTGATAAATCAGTTACGTGCTCTTTGTTTACTGTGTTTTGTTCTCTCTCTTGGTGGAATTTACTGGTGAGCTTCACTGTGTCGTGCTGGTATGACGTCAGGCTATTTACATAGGCAACGCAGGCTCTGTGTAAATAGCAACGCCATTTACATATCCAGCCCTCACACCCCGCGTTGGAAACACAAGGCAGATCAGGGTGTAGCATTTCAAACTTCACTGTGGCGAGCTGGATTGTTCAGTACCAGTTTCAGACCAGACTGAGGGTGTCCAAACCTTTTTTAACGAGTACCAGATTTGTTAATGTGAAGATTTCTTGGGGTCAAAGGTCCCTTCATCCCTTTTTTAACAGTAACAGTTAGAAACAAACACATTGTGTCACAATTGTAACCAAATCTAAACCACACAGGGGTGAAAAAATGAAAGAAATTCACATCTGGTGTCAAACATAATAACATAATATGAGATGACCTAAAGTGGGTGACACGTGACTAAGGCTGATTTTCTGTCCAAGCCCCTCCTGCGCCATAAATAATATATTATAAAACCGGAGCTGGGGGCCGTACAATATCTGACCGAGGGCCGTGATTGGCTCGCAGGCCGGACTTTGGACATTCCGGGTATATACACTGGAAGCACAGGGGCGGGCGGAGTTAGAGGTGTTTTATCAAATTGAACAAGCCAGGTTTTTACTCCAACCTGTTTGCAGTGCTGCTGTTGCCTCCATCTATCTTGACACAAAATAAATGACTTCCTGTGTGCATACTGAGAAACACCAAGCCTACAATGCATTGAGTTGCTGCCACGTGATAGCTTGTTAGATATTTGCATCGAGTATTTGCATTCAAGTAGTTGAACAGGTGAACCTAAAGATCCTAGTGCCATTTCCACCCTCTCTAACTTCTCTCTCTCCCTTCACTGTCTCCTCAGGACTTTCAGCTTCTGCTTCACTCATATCTCTCTCCTGGATGATCTCCTCCTACCAGAAAGTCCTGAGGGACTCCAGAGACGATAAGCTGCCCATGACCTACAAGGCCGTCATCGTTCAGATTCTGTGGCACCTGTTCACCATCGGGGCCCGTGCTCTGGCCTTTGCCCTGTTTGCCTCCGTGTTCCAGCTCTACTTTGGCATCTTCATCGTGGCCCACTGGTGCATCATGACATTTTGGATCATCCAAGGGGAAACAGACTTCTGCATGTCCAAGTGGGAGGAGATCATCTACAACATGATGGTGGGCATCGTGTATGTTTTCTGCTGGTTCAGCGTGAGGGAGGGACACACTCGCTGCCGGATGCTCATCTACAGTCTGACAGTGTTTGCAGAGAACGTGGCACTAACCACTGCCTGGTACCTTTACCGCGGCACTCTTACCTCAGACTTCTATGCCGTCATTTTGGTGTGTGTGGTGGCCAGCAGCTATGCTCTGGGCACCTTCTTCATGTTTGTGTATTACTGTCTGCTGCACCCTGATGGGCCAGTCTCAGGATGGGGCTACGTCGTGGAGAAGGAGGTGCCTGTGGAGTCGCTGGCCTCCCCGGCCACCAGCCTCCCCCCTGACCTGGTCAGCAGCCCCCCTAGGACCCTGCAGAGAACTAAAGGGTCAGAGCGAGAGCAGGGGCCTGGGGTAGATGGCGATGTCTTTCAGGTGCGACCACCTCGCGGAGCTCAGGTGCCAGCGCAACACCTCACACCCAGGACAGAGGGGCCTGTCATCCGAATAGACCTTCCCAGGAAGAAGTACCCAGCTTGGGACGCTCACTTCATCGATCGTCGGTTGCGTAAAACCATCCTGGTGCTCGAAAGCGCCGCCCCAGTCACACCAAGAATCCAGTACCGCTGTCTGAGCACACCCAAAGAAGTGATGGAGTTTGAGACCACTGTGTGATCCGCTGAAGGCGCTGGGACTCAGCTTGCTGCCAACATGGACACCCTGCCTTAAATAAAACGGCAGGCAGATGACTCTCTCACAGAGCGGTGCGTTTCAGCTCCGCGTCTCCTTCTTCGCACGCTGTGCTGTCAGGAGGCGGAGACAAACGCGACAGAGTGTGTTGTCCTTATTTTTTAAACAGGCAAAAATTGTGCGATGTTGTCTAACGACGGTGCGTATTTTAGTTTCTGTATCATTTCTCAGGTCAGGATGTGGTACAGGAAGAGGTCAGCAGCAAAGCTCGCCGCCCTGCTGGTGAACTCGGAGAGGAGACGACGGGCAGGCGCCAAAAAAACTGAGCTGCGTGACGATCAATCAGAGGCGAAAAGTCCTCCTCGGGGAAGGTGCTTCAGCTCAGAACATCCTCTGAAGGCCATCAGCAACAACAGAGGCGAGCCTTCAACATGCATGACTACTTATGGCAGCTAGACGTGAAACATCACTGCACAAGATGTAGGCGGGAGACATTTTATAAAAATGTGTCATTTCCAACACAATCTGCAGACGATACACGGGCACTGATCATCACAATCCTTATTTTCCCATAGATACTCACTCATGTTGAAGGAAACTCTCCAAATGCTGCTTCAAATTGGAGAGCAGATCAAAAGCAACATTTTAGTTGAATGTAAAAAAAAAAGAGAAAGAAGAAAAACAGTTGAAAATGTGATTATTTATGACAAGACTTAAAGCATTATCATGCTGTTAGTGGTATTTATGACATTCTTGTGGTACTACACACACACATATATATATATATATGGTTTTTTTTATTCTTTGAGGTAACAAAAAAATGAGATTTGTGTGTTTACAAGCAATCTGTTGTTTTTTGGGGACACGCCATCACTATTAAAAAACAACAGCTACTTTATGATTTCCGTTTAATTTGCAGGACGTGTTAAAAACAGCAGTGTTTTCCTTCTGCACACATTCATTTTCCACGGTAATACATCTGTACGCTGACGTGGAAGTTTCGTAGACGGGGAGCGCGGCGTCTGTGGTTGTGCTGTATCCATAAAGTTGTGATTAAAAAAAAAGAAAATGAAATGATAGAAATAGCTACAGACTCCTATCAGAATAGTTTTGATATTATCAATGGAACAGGCATGTGATACTTTTATTGTGAACACTTTATTTTATAGGTTTGCTATCTCCTTATATTTTCCTCAAAACTTTCCTAGGAAGAAAACATTTGGTTTGGTATGACTTTTCAGAAAGAAAAATAGAGGCAAAGTTTGACCACGTTTTAAAAAAAAATAACTACTTCATCATTCACTGATTCTTTGTAAAATGTCTTTAGGGCAAACTGGACATTTTTAATAACAGTTAGAGCAGACACATGAACACAACATCCAAATATTTGCAGATTTTGGGGTTTGTTTTTTTACTTTTTTTGAACACTGACTACATTTTTTATTTATTTATATATTTATTAACCTTTATTTAACCGGTAGATCCCATTGAGATTAAAAACCTCTTTTCCAAAGGGAGACCTGGTCAAGATAGGCAGCATCACATAAAAACACAAATAACAAAGTCACACAATTAAAACACATAATAAAAGAAAAACAATGACCAGGTTTGAGTAAATAAACCAGGAAATTAAACTAATTGTTAAATAAACCAAGTCTTTCAGCTCTAATTGGATTCATAATTTGGTATAGGTTATCAATTTGACATTGTCTGTACTCATATTTAGACCTAAATGATTAAGTTCTCTCCGGGATGCTTTCCAGAAAGTGTTAGGGAATTTATGGAGCCATAAAATAAAATGAAAGTTTTACTGTGCTTTATTTTATCAGGGTCATTTTTTATATAGAACAGTCATAAGAGGAAAAGCTCCTGATCTGTGTGTGTGTGTGTGTGTGAGCTCACACACCGGCATGTGTCTGTGTGTGTGTGTGTGTATGTGTGGGGTGGAGGGGGTGGGGTTTCATTTGAAGTTGTGTCACAGACAACATGACAGTCTTGTTCTAAACACTGTCGACTCATCTTTTTTTTTAAGCGACTCGGTCAGCTCACAGTGCACCTGCACCGCACCTGAACCACACCTGAAACGGGAACAAAGCCAGTGTTTATGGCCAGTTATGGTGCTAACTGTTATCCAGTCCATGGTGTCTCAGCATCGAATGAGCTGGTTGTGGCGCCACTCGGTCGGGGGTGGGGGGGCTGTACCTCAAACACAACAAACACAAAGCTAGAATCAAAAAGCCTTAAACTGGTCACGCCAGACTGTTGCTGTTCAGAGCAAGAAAACGTTCACGAGAAGGTGAAGACAATTTCATTATGTTGTTGTTGCTACAATAAAGACCAATGTGTTTACCTGAATGTCTGATGTCCCGGTCTCTTTTTAACACAGAGGATAGATAGATAGATAGATAGATAGATAGATAGATAGATAGATAGATAGATATGTAGATATGTAGATATGTAGATATGTTGGCAAGTGAGTAGATATGTAAGTAAGTAGGTATGTAGATAGATAGACAGGTGGGCAGGAGGACAGACAGACAGACCAATCAATAGATAGATGTGATTTTTACTAGGCAGAAAACAACAAACAAAGATGCATTCTAGGAGGACAATTATATCACAATATAAACTGTTAGATGTTGAATTACTGCCCAGCCCAAAAAGGATGGCATAGATACTGATCGATGTTTTGTTCTTGTAATCCTGTGAAGGAAAGCAGAGCCAGGGTTTATATCTGTCTCTCTCTCTGTCTCGCGCTGCCTCTCAGGAAATGGAAAAGCTTTTACACTCTGAATGCTGCCTCATCAGACTCCCTCAAGCTCCGTGTTTACAAGTCAATGGGGTGTGAGACCGAAAAGAGAATTGTGTGCAAACACTCCCATTACCTCCCTTTTGCATCTGTGAAATGAGAGAGCAGCCACAACAGCTGTGTGCCGGAGCTCGTCTTTCATCACAGGATCACAGTTTCACACTGGTTTCCTCACAAATGCTAAACAGTAGCTGCTGCTGCTACCACTTCCTCCAAAGGAAATCACTCTGTGAGAACTGTTGGACACCTGAGAGGTGGATGTTGTTCGATGAATCAGTCTAATTGTGTTTTTATATTACAACCAAACAAAATACACTTTCAGGACCAAGAAACATGGCAATGCAAAGGGATGGCCTCCAAAAAAAAAGGCACTTGCATAATGTACATTTAAAAGTCTTATTCTAAGGCTACAAAACCCAAACATTCCTATTTTAAAGTGATTATACACTCATACAAAATGTTACACACTGAACCTTTGCTTTAATAATTGATGATAGTTTATGAACAGCATCTATTGATCAAGTTTATGATTATAATCAACAATAAAGTAGCAGCACAAACAGTGCAATCTCTACCCAGTCTCTAAACGGAAAAACAAATATATTCACTTGTTTAGATATGTAAAAACCCTTCATAAGAATGTTAAAGCATTTGTATGTAATAGTGGTCACCTTGTAGACACTGATTTTAATTTGGAAAGAAAAAAAATCCGATATTTTTCACAATCGGGGATTTTTTTGTTGCTATATTTGGAAATAAAACTGAAATTAAAACGTGTCACTTATGTTGAAATGAGGGATTTTAATTCCATCCAGCCAATCATATACAAGCGCCTGGAATATGTGTTGCATAAATTATCTCTTATCCAATCGCGTGTGAGTATATACGAGTCAAAGGGCGTGTTTTTGCATAATCACTATCAAAGCCAATCAGCTCACAGAGGGGGCGGTGCTTAGACTCGGGTGCCGGTTTTTTTTTTTGCCTTCGCTTCCAACAGTCACATTTCAAACTAGCATGGCGACCGCTCTATGCGGTGTTCAGTCCACCGGCAGCAACAGTAAACCCGTGAAGAATTATCGAGAACACCGGAGGAGAGTGAAAGATTCCAGGCGGAGACAGGCAGCCCTGTTGTTCCTCACTAACATCTCACTCGACGGACGGCCTCTGTGTCACATAAACGATGGAAATACCGAGGAGAAAGCGGCCGAGGAGCCGCGGCTCGGGCATAGAGACAGCGGCGCTGCGGTCCTGGCGCCGCCTGATGGCCAAGCACCGATGGCCCAGGTGACAGAGCCCGCGTTGCCCGCCGCCGGCAGCGGCTCAGCCTCCAGTTTTCCCGGGGTCCTCAGTCCAAGCCGACCTTCCTTGGTAACGTCGCCGGGACCCGCCGGGCCAGCTGCTGTCGGTGCCAACGAGGTATTTTTGGAAGGTGTCACTGCGGCCGAGACGCCAACCGCGGACACCCCCGTGTCTCCCGGGGCCACCGGCCACCAACACTGCTCCCGTGTCAGGTCCACACCCGCCGTACCGAGCCCGGCTGCTACTGCCCAGGAGTCACGGCAGAGGTGAGCACGTTAGTGGTCTGTGAGTCACCAGAGGCTGCTGGTTAGGTTTGGCAGTTTTCATTCAAAATATTCCCACTATTACTTATACGTTTCAGGTATAATAGTAGTATGAATAAACATTTCACTGTAGATTTACAGTGGTGTTGTTGGAGGTAAAACACTGCTCCTTTGTTGTGTTTTGTAATATTGATTTGTGCTGATGTTGAGCTGAGAAATCAAACTAATCATGAATTCAGCTTTATCACCATTTTTGCTGTATTCACAGCAGCAATGCAGACAAAAAACGATGTTTCCCTTGAAACTGATCAATATTAAACGATTCTAAAACATAAATTAGGTATTAAAATATGGTTGTTTTAAGCATCCAGCCATATCTGCTTATTTTTAGTCCTAACCCTAACCCAGTTGTCCAGAAAATGTCACTAGTTGTTTCCCACAACCCCAACAAGTCCACAACCCCCAGAGACATTCAATGTGATAAAGAAACATATGATCATTTACCAAAATGGTTGCTGTAAATGCGATTGACAACTTATTTATAAATGACTGGAAGTCCTTTGTTTGGTTCGTGCTGATAAGGCATTCATGAAGTGGGTTTTCTGTCTTTCTGAACCCCCGCTCAGGTTGAGGAATGTCTCCGGTTCTCCTGGACCCAGGGTGCCAAAGAAAGTACATTTCATCAAGAGTATGAGACAGTATGACACCAGAGGCTGCAGGTGAGTCTCCCCCATTATATTTACATAAATACAGTCAATTACATACAGAGTACAATGGAGGGAAGCATGAATACATCTGAGCTACTTCAGTATCAGAGAAACTCTCAAAAACAAAAGGTTTTATTTTCATTTTAGAGTCTAAAGTAGGCCTTTGCTCCTCCCGCTGGTGTTGTAATAAGCTGCTTAACTCGGGCAGAGAGACGTTGTGTGGCCTGCAGACATATTACTGTGGTACAGCTGCTGAGCTGAGATCGCTACATTGAATTTAATCACCCATGGGAACATAGCAAAAGCTAATAAGGGTGCAGCGTGGAATTGTAACCTCCTGTTGCACAAGGAAACTGAGGTAACACTAAGTGCAAGACTGGATGGAAATATCACACTACTCAGTCTGACTGAGCTGTTAACCAGCTTGACCAGAGTGATTATGTATTTGCATTTAATTATCTGTGTCTAATTACTGACATAAACATGCCATTGATTCTTCTTCTTTTTTTTTTTTGCATTGTTTCTCATTGCTCCCACACACGTCATGTCATGTCTACGACAAATTCATATTTATACCACCTACATGCTAATGTGTTTTCTGCTGGCGTGTGCTGATCAGTGCCATAGACGTAGCCATGGTCATTTTCACCCACAGCTGTGGCTCTCTGTTTGTATTTGAGGCAGTTTTTAAGTTTGGAGTAAAGGTTCTAGGTTAAATATTTAAGCTAATTTAAACCAGTTGTCTCCTGTTAAAGATCAGATATCGGTCTGTGAGTGTGAGTGTTTTCTGCTGAGTGTCCACAGCTGAGTCTGCTGACTGGAGGTCATTGATTAGTGTTTAGTTTGGAGATGAAGCCCCTGGTGTCAGTGTAGGTTTTTTGTTGGTTATTGGTTAAGATTCCACTGTGAGTGATTGATTGATTTATCAGATTTTTTTGGCCCATTTAAGTGAACATTTTAGTGACATTTTTTTGTACATATATTTGGATAATACTATCCATAGGAACATAAGTGTATAATTAGGGATTGGTATCATCAGTAGTATCGGTTCAATACTGGTCGATGTCACTGGATCGGATACCAGACAGATACAAATGTATAATCTGATACAATGCTAAAATCCTATATATATATATATATATATATATATATATACATATATATACATATATATACATATGCTTCATTATGCACAGAGTGTAAAATATAAATAAAATCAGCAAAAGCATTTTTGCTGAGTCATGTTTGGGCTGGTATGATTTCTGCTTATTGAGGGCACAATATTTGTTACACAGTTGGAGAATTGTGTCTTTGAAATAATGTTTTTTACAGCTTCATAGTTCATTAATATTGGTAGATTCTAGAGTTTGTGATATTGGTATTGGTCACAAAAAAGTGTATATTGTCCTGTGACCAGTTGCCAGTCGTTTTTCTGTCAAGGGACAACTCATTTAGATTGATTTGTTGTATTTCTGTATCTTGAATGTAGAGGTAATATGAGTGGTGTTCATTGGTAGCTCTTTAGCTTCACGAGTGAAGGCTACAAGTCGCTCAGTGACAGATTTCGCAGCCACTGCAGCTCCGGTGCAGATGAGTGTGGTGCGTTGTTGAGAAGCAGCGAGTGACTGTGGTTGTTGCCCGTAGACTGACACGCCATCTGTTTTGTCTGCCTGTACTTGCTGTGTCCTGCAGGATCATGCTGATTTGTGCCAAGCGGTCGCTATATGCTGCTTTCTCAGTGCTGCCCTATGGAGAGAGTGCTCACCTCAGGTACTAAAAACCAAGCACCATCCCAAAGCAGAGAACACAGACCACCTCACTTTTAAGTTTTTCATCACCCTCCATGTCATTCTCAGGAAATGCCAGTGAGTGTGTGTTTGTGTGTGTATGTGGCACGTGGTGAAAAATGACATAATCAACATGACTCTTTGTGAACAGTGACCCTAAGATGGAGACTCAGAGACAAAGGCTGTCTTCTGTGGCGACTGCAGACCTTCTGCCTTCCTTGGAAGGTGTGGAGCTGGGCGCATATGGCAAGGTAAATGTTCATCAATCAGCTGAAAGGTTGAACTTGTGCTTCATGTTGATCTGGCTTGTTTTGCTTTTCAATGTTATGAACGCTTAAGACACTAACATGTTTGCCCCTTTTACTTTATACGTGTTTGTGTTGCTTAGTATTTCATCTGTGGAACAAAATTAGGGTTATATATTTCTAGGGCTGCACCTAACGATAATAATCGATTCATCTGTCGATTATTTTCTCTATTAAACAAGTACTTGTTTATTCCGTAAAATGTCAGAAAATGTTAAAATATGTTGATCTTTGTTTACGAAACCTGGAAATGATGGTGTTTTACGAATGTCTTATTTAAGAAGCTGAAAAATCAGAAAGCTTGTTTTACTTTCATTCATTAATCAAACCGATTATTCGATTATCAGAATAGTTCACCATGAATTTATTCATCAATCAGATTTTAGACTTTGGCTCCTTTCTGTTTACTACAGACTGTACATATAAAAATGGAAGGTCTTGTGATTTCCTTAGCAAAGTCAATCAGGAAGTGAAAATATATTGAATAGCCACTAGGGGGTGACTTTGCTGGTTGCATAAAGAAGTTAATTTGAATGGAAGTGTAAGGAAAAATAAGCCTTTGGTTTATAATGTCGATAAACATTTTCCTGAGGCGTTTATGCGCTTAATCACTATTTTCAGGTCTCCAATAGAACATGATGTCAATTTTATAATGTATGAGTGGACACCAGTGTGATTGACAGCTGGTATCGCCCGTGTTCAGATTGAGGGCCTTTCTGCATGGAGTTTTGCATATTCTCCCCCATTTGTGCATGGTTCTGGATTCTTCCATTTCCTCCCTCAGGCCAAAAACATGCTGAAATTAATTGGACACAGTAAATTGCCCGTCTTTTGCCATATGTCAGCTGGCATTGGCACCAGCAGCCTTGCGACCCTCATGTGGAGGATAGAGGTAGACGATGGATGAAAATATTAGTCTCTCTCTCCTTCACCCAAGCTCTTTTTTCTGTGGCCACAAACCTCGGTGTCCACCCGTGGTGCCAAAGATGATGGACATGCATGAGAAGATGGTCTCTGTCATCACTTCCTTCCTCTGTGAATGAAACAAATCTACAGTTACTGTATCGAGACACTTTTGTTCTCAAGATGTCATAAAATTGACAAATCCTTTACATTCTTTTCAAGGGTTTTTACAACCTTTTCTACTACTCGGCACAGTGGTTGTCTGAGTGACCGTAGCCTTTCTGTTGGCTATTCTGCTCTGACCTCACCACAACAACAACAACAACAACAAGGCATTTTCACCAGCAGAACTGCTGCAACGTTGGACCCTTTTTTGTTATTTTAACAGCTAATGATGTCACTGAGATCACATTTTCTTCTCTCTCTGGTGTTTGATGTGAACATTAATCACAGCTGCTGATCTGTATCCATATAACTAGGTTTCTTCCTCATTATGTTAAGTGAGCTAATGGATGTTGAGATTTAGCGATAAACACGTTTGGTTCGATTTGACATGATTTCATGCTTTCTCAATGCTACCAATGATTGGCACTCAGTGAGCGTGCATAGTGCTGTTAGTGAGAGACAGAAATACTCACATGAACCTTCTTTACCTCCTCAGACGGTGTCATATGCTCAGTTCCTTTATCCGACCAATGCCTTGGTGAGGCAGAAGAGCGGTGGCGTGCAGGAGAGCTGCGCCTCAGCTCAGACCCCTCACTCACGTTTCCGTGGCAACGGGCAGCAGAAGAACTTCACCCAGGCTCGTGTGAACAACAGTGTGGCACAAGAGCCAAGTATGTATTCAGTCTCACTCTCACACACACACACACCTGTTCCTCTCTCTGTTAGTACACACACACTGATGTTATGTTTGTTGTTTCTCAGATGCAGAGGAGGTGACAGAGTACGACCCGAACCTGCTCAGCGACCCTCAGTGGCCCTGCGGGAGACACAAGAGAGTTCTTATATTTGCATCATACGTGGTGAGGAATTATGTTTTTTCCTGTCTGTGTTTGTGTGAGACTGCGGAGGGGATCCACGGGAGAGCTGGAGGTTCTGCACGGCAACCTTTAATACTGAACTGATGATTAAACTGAAATGAAGCAGTGCTCCACGTCTGAACCACCACTCAGCTGCGTTAGGGACTTAAATGCGTCCATTATGTTCCAGTCACATGGTTTCGTCATTGCTGATCCATATACTGGTCACAAGACTGTGACCTCTGTCATGAGAACATGTCAACCGAAAGATTCACAGCTTCATTGTTCTGTAATTCATGCTAACGTGAGGTATTTCTGCTGATCTGGTCTCTGCAGACGACCGTTATTGAGTATGTGAAACCGTCCGACCTGAAGAAGGACATGAACGAGACTTTCAGAGAGAAGTTTCCTCACATCAAGCTGACGCTGAGCAAGATAAGAAGGTACAGAACATGTCTTGTGTGTGTGTGTGTGTGTGTGTTTTTTAAATCTTAAAGTCACACAATGAAATCTTTGAAAGCCGATCAGTCACTGTTCCCCCTCCCCTCCACTAGCTTGAAGAGAGAGATGCGGGTCGTGAGCGAGGAGTGCAGTCTGCAGCCCGTCACCACGGCGATGTCATTTGTTTACTTTGAGAAGCTGGTGCTGCAGGGTCGCCTCAACAAGCAGAACAGGAAGCTGGTTGCGGCGGCGTGCGTGCTACTCGCTGCAAAGATCAGCAGTGATCTGCGGAAGCCAGAAGTCAAACAGCTCATTGACGTGAGTACTTGTTTCCACACACACACACACACACACACACACACAGATTTCAGTGTTAGATTGAGACAAAACCTAAAAAGAAAAGCAGAACACACACCTGTAAGAGAGGTTTCCAGCTCAGTGTTATTTAGCTAACAGTATGTGTTCAGTGCTGCACTTTATTCAGGATTAGAAACAGGTTTTTCACAATGACTCGCAAGTAAATAGTGTGTGGATTAAAGTTTATGTAAAGTCAGTCAGTGTTGAAGACGTCTGATGACAACAGCAGCCTCTCTAACTCATGATGACCTGGAAATTTAACCTTAAATTATAAATGATTGAAGAAAAGATTGTGATTCGTACAGAAGCCCAAAAACAGATCAAAAACAGAACAACTGTAAATAAATCATTGATTATGTAAGCGATTCCTAAGACATAAGTTATAAAAAAATACCAAATAACCTTTTTCAATCTTAAATGTAAGTATGTAGTAAAATGTATGCTTTCCTGCATTGTTAATGCTGTGAAATTAAAAAAAGTTTCACATCCAAAAACATAAATGATGTCATGAACATTGACCATAATAATAAATATTAAGGTTTTAATTTATGAAATGCCTGGGACTAGCACTGTGAACTCATCTACAGAGAAATTTAAATGACTTTATACTACTTGCCAATAAAAATCATCTTTACATACATCAGAAAACATCACAACTGTTAACTAAAGGAATCTTTAATTTCTGTAAAGATGGTTATCAGAGACTAAGAGACTCAAGGAAATACAGAATAAAACCCAGTGTAAATCTTCACTCCTCTACAATCCTCTGCATCACTTGTAACCACATCGTAACATGTTTCCTTCACCCCCCCCCCCCACCACCCCCCCCCCCCTCGTGTTTCTCCCTGTGGATGAGCAGAAGCTGGAGGAGCGTTTCCGTATAAACAGACGGGAGTTGATTCCTCTGGAGTTTCCTGTGCTGGTTGCCTTGGAGATGGGACTTTACCTCCCTGAGAGCAAGGTCATGCCGCACTACCGCAGGCTGGTGCAGCAGGGGTAGACTGTGACACTCCGCTGGGTTCAATATTAACACCAGCGTGCGTGCGTGCGTGCGTGCGTGCGTGCGTGCGTGCGTGCGTGCGTGCGTGCGTGTGTGTGTGTGTGTGTGTGTGTGATGGATTGACCAGTTCATAAGCTGTCATGTTTAAAACAAAATTCCCGTACTATTTATTTTCCGTCAATCTGGCTCGACTCAGTCCCTCACTAGGAAGGATAAACTAGTTTTCACTCACTGGCACATGTTTAAGACTTGATGGCGTGTGTGCGTCTATTTGAATGTCGTCTTAAGTGTTTTGACGTTTCGATGGTGAATCAGTCCAGAGTCTTGCTCTATGTTAGAGACGTTCCATGAGCACGTTAATTGTGCTTTTACTTTTTTCTCGTGATTTGATTTTTTTTTTTGTGTGTACGTCATAGTGTTCCTCGCTCTGAATCCTACGCTGTGATATTTGTGTGTTTTTGTGCAAAAACTCGTAACTGGCATCTTTTCTCGTTACTATACAGCCTGTATAGTATTAATGACAAACGACAGAGAACTACACTGCTGATTTACTAAATGCCTTTTTGAAGCCACTGTGACAATGAAGCATTTTTTTTTTTAAGCTGAAACTGTAGATTGTGGATGTTTTTTGTTTGTACTGAATGTCCCACAATACTTCATGTGTCGTAGTCGTTGTGTAGCAGCTCTGTGTTAAGACTTTGTTGTTCAAAAACTGTGCTAGGTGTTCAGTTTCTGTGGTGTCACGTGCGAGGAAATAGGTTTTTCTAAGCATATAATTTATAATATTGATGTTTGTTTAAAAAAAAAAAAAAAAAAAAAAGTTTGATGTCATTTGCCCAGGGATGTGTTTGTGTGAAATGCACTGAAACCTTATTATTCTTAATGTCGTTTGGATGTCAAATCTTTCAGTTCTCAGGAATTGTTCCTTTCTCATATCTTAATCATTTTTAATATCAATAATTTCAATATTGCAGTGTTTTCTTTTCATGTCTGTGGAGACATGGGGTGGGCACGACTGATGCAGGGAAGTCGTATAATGAGCTAGTAAAGCAAGATGGCGGAGGGCGCTAGGTTAAGGAATTATCCCTGGTTTTCTGGAACATGGGTGTAGTATTCAGATACTGAAAATAATATTTAAGAGCGATCAGTTGGAATATGGACCTAGAGTCGTCCTTTCAGGCTCACCTGGGGCTAAAGTGACGCTAGCAGTGTTATGGCGACAGAATTTACACACTGGAGCTTTAAATCTAACCCAAAGAGTTTACAACTTGTTCCTGAAGCCATCAGTGCTGAATTCATCGCTTAAGTCCCTTCCTCCACTCCATTGGTGTCTGAGTTTTATTCCTTCTGTCAGAACAAGAATGTATAACTGTGCAGTGTAAGAATGGATGTATGAGTTGCTTGTGCACATACTCGTTCAACCTGACTGCAGCGTCTGCTGCAAAGCAACGCTTCAGGTTTCTGTGCCATTGTATGGACAAGTAAGAGGGGAGAAAAAAAGTGCCTGGAACTACAGTGGCAGTGAAATGGTTAATCACCTTTATCGTAAGAGATATTGCGTTGACTTTTCTGTGTCTTTTTTGCCTTTGTAGAAATCATAAATGTTGTTTGGGACAGACAAAAACCCTTTCTGAAAGGTCTAATCGTCGTAGCCTTGTCAGTTTTGTGTCTGCAGTGGTGGAAAAATGAACATAATGAGCATCCAAGTATCCAAAATGTGTAGGTGCAAACCATGTGTCTGTGTGGTGGATGTCACTGCAGAATCTTCACTGTTTTTCTTACTGTAAAATGATTGTTTTTCAAATATATTTTCAGAAACTGAAAAGACACCAGAGTTTGAGTCTTGTTTGTTTATAATGTTAATGCAGCAGTTTCCATCTCTTCAGGTCAGTACAAGATCTTAAAGGTGACATAGAATGTTTGTATCACACATATATGTTAGTTATGGAGGTCTACTTACATATATTAACTTGTTTTCACGGTTATAAACCTCCTAGTTGCTGCAAACGAGCCGATCAAAATATCTCCTCACTGACACTCTCGTCAGCTGCGCTGTTTCAGACTAAAACCACACCCCCAGAATGTGGACTGTGTTGTGATTGGCCAGCCAACGAGAGCTTTCCCACTGTCCTGTGATTGGCCAGGCACCCGGAAATGAAATAATAGATAGTCCAGCTCTCAGATACACAGCTCCCCCTCTGGCCCGGTGGATGCTCTGCATCTCAGCAGCTACAACGAGAGTAGTTCTTCTTCTTCTGCGGTTGAATGTACGCTACCGGATGTGCCCGGACTAATGCCGCACCAGGAGGCGCTACGGTGGTGAGAGGAGTGGTGAGGATTTCTGATGACGACATCAAATTAAGGAAGTGTCGATCCGCTTCGCAGAGCCCAGGAAAACAATACAACACTATTTTCTCAGCAGTGGCTGAACTGTTTGTTCTGAAACTTTAGGGTTTCATAAGTAGGTAATGACGCAGATACACACACAAACGCAGCGTTAATTGGAGCTTCCGGTCTATGTGGGCTTTAAATCCAATCTCACACTCGGGGTCAATTTAGAGTGTCCAATTTGCCAAATCTGCATATTTTTGGACTGGAGAACCTGGAGAAACCCCACACACATGCCTTGTTCTGACCCGGGTCTTCTTGCTGCAAAGGCAAGGCTGCTAACCACTACACCAACAAAGTGCCCCATTAAATCTGATCTTAATTCAGCTAACTATAGACCTGGATATAAATAAACACAACAGATGAGCATGTTTCTCTTCACTTTACTGTTCTGTTAGGACATGCAGGCAGAAAACCCATCTGTTCATTTAGATAAACTCCGTAAACGCATATATATTAAGTCAACACACTGTAACAGGATGAACACATCAGCTAAGAGGAAGCCTCACACTTTTTAAATGTTAACCACATTTCTTACTGTGTAAAAATAAAAGCAGCAGCTAAATAAATACATTAAATAACAGTTCACAGTTGTTCAGTCCAAACTCATGTCTTCATCGTCGTCTTTCTTGTCTTTGGAGTCTCCGTCCTGGTCCGACTTGGTCTCCGTCTCCATGGCTTTGGCAAAAGCCTCCACATCTGCAGAGACAAAAGTCCAGAGATTCATGACTTGGTGATTTACTCTATCAACTAATCTCTAAGGATAAGACTTGATATTTTTCTCAAACAAATCCAAAGGAAGAGCCAGCCACATCACAGTTAACATTCCCTTTTCTCTTGGTAAATTAAAATCTTGTAACTGTAGATTACAAAAGAGGGGGAAAAAAGATCTAATGTTCTCGCAATAAAACGGTTGCACAGTGCGTCTTTTGATGCGAGTGAAACACTGACCTCCTTTGTTGGCAGCATCCACGGCCTCTGCAGGCAAACCAAACTGGTTCATTAAAGGTCCTAACTGCCCAGACGCCAGAGCGCTGCTGAACATGCTCATGGCCTGCAGACAGAGACAATAAATACTGAGAGGAAGGAAATCTACCACAGCACAACAGTGTTAAATACCAACACAACACGGCCTCGCTGTGAGCAGAAAACTGTATCTCACACTTTACACGATATCTTTAAAATTCACTCAAGGACGGAAACAGGCTTTACGTCAAAAATCTGTACGTGATTGGAAATAAGAGCCACAAGTAATTTCTAGATTTATTACATGAACACACTGAAACTAAAGACAACAGTTTGACCTTTATTCTTACTGTTGAACAAACTATTAACCGTATATTAGCGTGATGTGGTAAATGGAAAGTAAGGCTACAGTTCTCTCCCCCCCCTATTTTTAATTGATGCTGGGTGACGTGCTCTTTGGAAATCACAGAGGAGTGTGAACACGTCACCTGCTGGAACTGAGGTGAGCTGAGTGTGTTGTGCAGCTCCTCTGAGCTCTGAAGCAGCGACTCTCCAGAGGGGAGGTAGGGCATCAGTCTCTGCTGCACCTCGGGGTTGGCCAGGATTGGAGCCATGATCTCAGGCGTCAGGACGCTGGCGAGGTCCACTACAAAACCAACAAACACTGGTTAGTCTGAATAAAAACACATCCTGCATTCTTTCTTTTTAACCTATAACCAGGACCAGGCTAAAAACCAGGGGGGACCGAGCCGTCGCTGTGGCAGCCCCCAGACTCTGGAACTCCCTCCCCCTACACATCCGGGCGGCCCAGTCTTTAAATATTTTTAAATCCCAGTTAAAGACCCACCTTTTTTCCCTTGCCTTTGACTAGTGTCTTTTTAAATTGTCTAACTCAGTCTTCGTCTTTAAACCCTTTTCTTTTATTTTTTGTCTTTTTTTAAAGCGCCTGAAAGTGTCCCTTAGTTACTTTTTAAATTGTCTAAATCAGTCTTTGTTCTTTAACCCTTTTCTTTTCTTTTCTTTAAGTCTTTTTGTATTTAGCACTTAAGCACTTTCTGTGAAGCACTTTGGTTGCGGCTCAGCCGTTTGTATATGTGCTATATAAATAAAATTTGACTTGACTTGACTATAGTTAAAAAAACTCCCTGTCTTCTAGTTTAAGCTTAGTGGTGTGACTCGTATCCAATTGTTTTTCAAACTGGTTTTCAAATCAGATTTGTGTCACTTCAGTATGTGGTCCTAGATCAGATCTATACCTGATATGTGGCCATGCACCATAAGTGAGAATGGTCATTTTATCAGAATCCATGCGACTTTCTGCCTGAATGCATGTGCTGAGCATTAACGTCATCGTCCTGCACTGTAGCAGTGCAGTGGAGGAGAGTGTTGTCCTCTAAGTCTCACCCCCAAATTAGCTGTGATAGCTTCAGTTTCTGAGTTTCCCCTCTGGAGGATCAATAATGGAACATCTTATCTTACATATTTCCCACTTCAACACCATGAGGTCTTACCAGAACCAGTCACATGATGACAGCTTTAACCTCTTTTATGACCATCATGACATTCAGGTCTGGATTTATTTGGATTTTATGGCTGTAGGATTGTGTGTAAAAAATGTTTCAATGAGTGAGTGCTTCTGCCCGTATGTCCAAGATAACTTTCACTTTCGATATCTGGCAGTTATTCCAGGAATAACAGTAACAGGAATTACAGTACTGAGAAGCTGACGTCACAAACGCGTGACACACTGGTGAGTCTTGTCTGTGATTGGACGGTCGTTCTGCAGAATGTACACTTGTATGCGCGCAAAGCTCTATTTCTCTGCTTCCCTCTGCTTTGAATTTTCTAGATAATACAAATCGTCTTGGAGTTATGGTAATGACAAGTACACATGAGGGTTAAAAGAAGGGTTAATAACGTTCCTACTTTCTCTCAGCGTCTACCTGCTTTAGTTGTTTTCCCCATGTCACACTGCAGGCAGAGCGATGGTGATAAATTGTGTTAATGAAGCATCGGAGTGGACGCAGTGTTGCCTCATGTAGTGTGACACTGTAAAACTAAATCTAACCAGTGACAGTTTGCATTGTTTGCAGTGGGTTTCCCGCTTCTGCAATAAACTCAATTTATTATGTGAACATTACGCATCGTATTAAAGAAACGGTTGTGTTTAATGATGTGGTGCGTAATTAGTTGACATTGCGCTAATTAGTATGCCCATTATGCATTTCTCCCTGGAGAGCTAATTTGAGATTTTTTTGTTTTATATCAGCTCTGAGGAGAAATGGCTGTCGGTGTGACTGAAGCCGGGCTCACCTCCTTGGCTGCTGGCCGGCACGTTCATGGTGGCCAGGATGCTCTGCAGGTCTCTCAGCTGGATGGGCTGTGTGGGGTTTGGTGTCCCCGCTGTCAGAGACGTCACGGCAGGAGTGGAGGGGGTGGTGGCTGTGGGTGAGGCTGCCGAGGTGGCAGAGGGAGTGATGGGTGTGGTGGGCACCTGGGAGGAGCCGAGGCGGCTGGCAGCAGAGGTCGAGGTGGGGGTGACGGCTGTGGACGGGCTGAGGAAGAAAAAGACAGATCCATTGTGTCTGAGGTGATTGAGGCTGTGTGAGCACGGAGCAGAAAGGCTGGAAGTACTTTTTTAAAGGTAAAACATTATTGCTGATATAAGTAAAACGTGTATAACAGCAAACTTCAGCTTTACTGCAATCCCAGTTGAGAACATTGCAGGGATGCGGTTGACAGAAAAAAAATATAGATACTGCACTTTTATACAAGTTCAAAAAGTGTTCATGCAGTTTTATTTCTACAAGCACAAATCTATTTGGTTAATTTTCACATATCAGCAACAGGCGGTGATTTAAAGTGAGAGTGTGTCTGCTTTCCAGCAGCAGTGGAGAATTATCACAGGACAAGAAGAGGCCACAATATCAGACCATTACATTTTCTCTGCGTTAAATAACCACCGACAAACATTAAATATCCTTGCAAATATTTCATAGCAGCGTCCTGTTTTCCATGTTTGACGTATACCTCGAAATGATGATGAGAAATATAATATAAAACAAACAGGCTGTGAAAACATGAGGTGCAAAGCCACTATCTGTGAATATTTACAGTTACACATTTATATTTGACTGGATTAAACGTGAGAGACCTTGTTGAAGAGTTGCTGGCTGCAGGAATGCTGCTGCTACTGCTGCTGCTGCTGCTGCTGCCCAGGAGGTTGGCCAGGCCTGGACCGGCCAGCGTGCCGAGGCCACCTGATGATGGTCAGAGAGCAGGAAAACGTGAGCCAACAACATAGTTTTCACTTAAGAGCAAATATATCACAACAGTTCTACGTACCAATGCCGCCCAGTCCAGTTGGTCCAATGAGCTGCATGAGCTGGTTGTGGCTCATGTTACCCAGAAGGCTTTGCAGACCACCCTCCCCTTTACATGAAAAACAGAACACGTGACAGCCCAGAGTAAGAATTTATTTTGTGATATTTTTTAACTATGACCGGGTTTAAGTATGAGCAGCGTTACCTCCCAGAGCAGACAGATCGTGTCCTCCACTGCTGCCGCTACCGAGAGCACCAGGCATCGGCGGGTTGTTCAGATACTCGTTCACTTTGCGGCAGAACTCCTCATCTTTGTCACTCTTTGGCTCCTAAGATCAGGGAAAAAAGCAGAAAATGGAGTGAGGCATCTATCGCTGGGAAATTGCAAATGTTTGATACAGTACCAACATTGATATCTTTAGCATTTATCTTGTAGTTGAATGTGAAGAAACTCACTGTTCTCATATTTCTATATTATATATTCATTGAAAATTAGGGATGGGAATTGGTATCGGTCACATACAGTCTGGATCGGATATCACACAGATAACAATGTAAATACGATACAATCCCAAAATCCTATATATCGCATGCTTGACTATGCACAGACTGTAAATAAGTAAATAAAAATCAGCAAAAGCATTTTAGCTGAGTCATGTTGGTGTTGTTTATCTCTTCTTTTTGGGAGAACAATATTTGTTCCACAGTTGGAGAATTATGTCTTTGAAATGACTCAGCACAAATGTGTTGTTAACCGCTTCATGGTTCATAAATTGTCTAAATTGACTGTATGACTTTGGTTTGGCACACAAAAGTTAAAAATGTTCCCGCCTCTACACACACTCACATACTATTGTTAAACACCATACTGTATTTCTCTTCTTCTTCTTCTAACGAGCTCCATCTTTGTCGTAACTTCCTGCACAGGTTCATTAGCTCAACTACTTAACCCAACAGTCTAATTACATGGCAGCTATCGATGCATTTAGGCTTGTGTGTGTGGTCAAGACGACCTGCTGAAGTTCAAACGGAGCACCAAAATGGAGAGGAAACATGGCACGGTTGATGGTCTGAGTCACTGATTTAGAACCTGCTGGTTTACTGGGAGTTTCACACACACGCAATCATGTCTAGAGTTAACAAAGAATGGTCAGAAAAAGAGAAAATACTCAGTGAGCAGCAGTTCTCCAAGTGAAAATGTCTTATTGATGCTAGAGGTCAGAGGAGAATGACCAGACTGGCAGCAACAGCAGTAACTCAGATAACCAGCCGTGACAACCAAGGTTTGCAGAAGATCATCTCTGAATGCACAACATGTCAGACCTTGAAGCAGTTGGTGCCACTCCTGACACTTTATATGTCATATGTACTTAACACAGTGGCCAGTGAATATATAATGAATACAGATAATGCTGCTTACCTGCATCCAGAAGAAGAGTCTTTTGGAACCAGCTTTGAACTTCAGCACATAAACTCGTCCAGTGGTGCACTGGTTCACACGCTTGAACTCGCAGTCATCAGGGAAGATGATCAGGTCCTAAATTAAGGAGAAAAAAAAAAAAAGGTGGCTATTAAGATTAAAGAGGTCAAACGCAGATCAGCGAGTTCACTGTGGAGACAGTGTCACTGACATCATCCACGTTCCCAGTCGTCCGATCCTTCCAGCAGAAGTGGATGAGGGAGTCGTCCGTCTGCTGGATGTAGACCTGACCTTTACGTTTGTCGGGGGTGACCGTGCTGCCCTTCATGGTCATCTTACCCGCCCGAAACTCCACCAGATACTTGCTGGACGAGCCGCGAGACCCAGACACCATGCTGGGGAACAAAGCTCCAGAGGCCATGATAAAGATGAGGTACACACAGCTGCAGGGACAGACAGGAGGAAGACACCAGGTTTAATACTTAACACAAACACATAATATTTACAGTGATAGAATAATACATCTCATTTGGATAATATCACATTTTAAGTGGATTATTCGTGCTGCAGGGGTGGAGATAAAGATCGAATCCCAATATATAATTTTCTCTAGTAGAACCGTGATATTTCTACTAGCTTGTTGAAGAAGAAAAAAGTGGCAGTTGTCAGTTTACCTTTAAAAGTATCTAAAGTTCTGTTTTGCAGTGTTTTCTGCAAGTCGTGGGTTATTGTCTCAAGAAATATATCGTTCAAGTTGGCTGAAATAGAAGAAAAATTCCATTTATTGATATGATTGAATTACAACACTTGCAAAATCTAAATAAATCCGAACCACAATACAAAATGAATTGTAACCAGGTATCATGATACAATTGAATACACAATTCAGACTTAATTTTCATCTTAAATTGAATTGTTTCTTTACTCTCATATTTCTTTGATACGATACTCAATTTCCAGGTCAGTCTGTGTCAATCTCGTGCTTTAAAAGTTATCAAAGGCACTCAACAGCTAAAGACCAGCTGAGAAAGCAGTAGACAAAAAACAACTTAACATTTTAATCCTGGTAATTATCCTGTGACTCTGCCAAGGTTGAGGACATTCATAAACAAAGAGCCTCTGAGCTCAGACACGTAATTTAAAAAGGAAAAGACAAAAACACAAAATGATATTCGTAGTCACTTAACTGTTTAACCTCTGATTCAGTGCTGTCCTTTGTGTGTGTGTGTGTGTAGTTCTGTGGTTTGCCTTATCAGTGATCCATCAGTGTTTACACCTTCAGTAAATGGATGGAGATGTGTGTGATGGCCCCCAAAATACTTTATACACTACGTCTTCTTGGTCTACTCATTTCTAGACAGGCTGTACATTGAGTGGTGTAATGCTGCCCATGCAGTTAAAAGTTCTTTATTCCAGGTGTTTCTCTACTCTCTACACAGAACACTGACATCATAGGCCTGATTGTAATGATGCTGCAGCTCATGATCTTTGAACTTCCTCCACTAAGTTCAGGCAGGCTAAGTGTTGCAATATTGCCCTCCACGGTTTCTGAAGTCCCCAGTCCCATTGTGAAGTCTGAAATCACAGTTCTAAGTTATTTAATACAGATCAAAGTTGCCTTTCATTCTCATCCTTATTATTTCCCTGTTTATGCAGATATAGTACTGTGCTAAAGAAAGTCTTAGACTACCACCTACCTATTCTTGTTTTAGCAAAGTTTTAATGGACCATTCATATTTATTTTTCAGTCTTGTTATTAACATACAACCAGAAAAACACAGGAAATATGTTCACTAAAATAAAATGAATCAATAACATTCCAGAACCTCTGTATATTTCTCTGTACGTTTTTACTCGCACAAAAAACAAATGACAGTCAGACGATTTGCTGAAGAAATGGCAGAAATGTCTCTTGCATACAACGTCTTGATTATCCAGTTTGTTTAGAGCTGCCGTGCCGATGAAAAATTGTGATTTTTCAATCTGTCAAATATTGTAATAATAATTGGGGCATTTTGGTCAAAGTTCATCTTTACTATTCGCAGATTAGTCAAGATTTGTTTAGTTGGCACACGCGATTGCACGAGGTACATTGTCGGTGAAATTAAAAACAAGATCAAAATTTTAAATTTAAATAAAAGGTAAATAAAATAAAGTAAATTAGAATATAAAGAAAACTGTACCCAAGAATAAAAAATAATAAAACTGTACATACAACTGTTAAATGTAAAGCCAATTATCCAGCTACATATACATACATGTACACATGTATAATATGTCAAATGTGTATGTAACATGTCTGTAATGCTCAAGCATCTCTTGAATAAAGCAGCCATTTTGAAGTTGAAATAGCAGGACAGAGTGTTACCAATGAGTTCCACTCCATTTACATTTCACTTGGAGGCATTTTTCTGTTAATGTGCTGCTATTTTAATACAACATGTAGATTTGCTGGTTAAATTATGACAGAGAGAGGTTTATAAATAATAACATATGGTAATTAAATTGTATTTGTAGGACAGCAAATCTACATAGAAGAGAAATGAAAGCATCTCTTGTTGTAGATGAATACAACAATAATTCCTGCTGTGTCATTAGTGTCACGTCCATTTGTGAACAATCCTTTTATTGATTTGTGAAGCACAGGAGTGTTTGTATACATTTTTAATTCAAGTTAAAGCAGATGTTATCTTGTTACCGACACACGGGGATCAGAAAACACTCTTATACTGAATTTTAGCTGATTAAAATAGAGTAAATGTCTCGTCCCAGTGTTCCCACATTAAAAGAGCCAGTGGAGGAGCCACAGTCACAGACGCAGATGACTCTGCTGTTCTCAGCTGTTCTTTGCTGTTCTCAGCCCACTGAGCTCTGAACAAACTCACATATGTCTCTCTCACACACACGGACTAAACATGTACATTGGTTTTACCAAACGACCTCAGAACATGCGAGAAAATAACATGTTTGTACTCACATTTGTCTCTGAATTAGCGTTCAGCCGCAGGACGGTCAAACTCATTCACCACGATTGATTGTAATTGGCTGCCTGGTGCCGGTGCTTCACTCTGATTGGCTGACGCGTGTGTCAATCATGTGACCTTTAAATGCTGCGCGTGTTTGGTAGAGAAGACACACCACCTGATTTTTGTACTATATCCATGTATGTTTATCTTATAATAATAGCAATAACAATAACTATGATTATTATATTATATTATTATTCAAATATAATACGGAAATAACAATAGTAATATGAAATAAACTGATTATTAATTTAGAATGTTGTGGTTGTTTTTAGTTCATATAGCTCTGTCATTAAATAACTTTGGATTTATTATTATCGACCCATATTCCTGATACCAATATGATTATATAACCTGATATTATTTAACTGCTATATTTTATAATGTTAGATTAAATCTCAAATGTATGGCCCTCCAATGGATTTCACTTGGCTAGCCACATAATACCAATTTGTGTTATTTTTTATTTTTTTTTAATGAATAGATAAGTTTTGCATCATAAATACGTTTTCATGATGACCTATATATATGTTGTTCCATAGCAAAACAAACACTTTTATTTTGAAATTCTGTGAAATATCACCAATATTGTCATTGTGATGTTGTAAGTTCTTATATCGACCACAGTCGCTCAAAAAAGTTGGACTTTACTTTAGACCCCTGCTTTAGATCATAGGAAACTGAGAACACTTCATGTAAAAACACTCTAGCAAGACACTAAACTGACACAAAAATCAGCAGGTTTGTCCAAAAGCTATTTCCCTAATTGAACCGCTATCTGTTCTTTTCCCCTGTAGATATACTGTATGAGTGTCTCTTCAAAACAGTAATAATGAGTCTGGTCTGCATCTAGTTGGTATCTTTGAGTGTTTTGATTTCTTTTTTTTCAATTTCAGCTTGTGTATTTGTGTCACATAAAAAGTATTTTAAGTAATGTTATTTGTTTCTTTTCAATCCTATGCATCCTTTACGTCATCCTGTAAAGATTTAGTTGAGAAGCACTGGCAAAAAAAACCCATGCACAACCAAATACCCTTTAAGCAAATAACAATGACACAGTTCATTATTTCAATAATCTATAATTTATTTCTTTAATTATGAATTGTATGCATATGGCTATGTGTATAACTATTTGGAGGAGAAAACAGACCAATGAACATACAATGTAAACATTATCAAATTATGCTGGACAAAAAAAAGATTATGAAACAAAGAGCACAAGATCAAAAGCACCTCTTGTACGTGTGCAGGGATCATTAAAAGGTGCTTTGAATTCAGGAAAAAAAATGACAGCAGCCAGGGGGGGAAGAACATGATGTCAGACATAATTCACTACACATCATGTAAGTAGGACTGTGAGCGGTCAAATGTAACGTAAGCATCACAGTACCAGCACACAACATTCATTAACTGCTGCCTCTGTAGTGCCTCACTCACACACACACTGGCTACGAGCTAAAGAGGTTTTTCACATTTCAGGAGGGCAGAATAGATGGATCGGTTTGCATAGGATCGCAGTGCCAACAGTGTCCGGTCTCATTCATTCTCGCCGTGTCCAAAAACAGATCTACTGTGAAATGACTTGAAGAACTCAAAATAGAGCCTTTGTATCCATGGAGTGTTATGACACAGCTTCTCTTCCAAGTGTGTCTGACATGAGGAGACATTTTTGCACTGTGGTTTTAACTTTCTTGTGATATCTTACTCAGATTATTCCACTGTGAATAAATAATCTGCTTGAAAATGACAAGTTTTTTTTGTAGTTTTTTTTACAGCATTATGAATTTAATGGTGTCAGTTTGTTAAAGTAAACAAATACAGGCAGGCTAAAAGTAAAAGTGCTGAAGAGGTAGCCCTCATGTAACTAACTGTATCCTTAGCAACATTCTACATTGTGTTTACAGCTCCCATGTGACTGGAGCAGCAACGACCAGGATGTGGAGTGTGAATATGCCTCAAGATTTCAGTTACAGACAATAGACAGCAACAGAGTTACAAAGTCGCTCTGTATTCCTTCGCTTTTAAGTTTTACGTTAATGCGTTTACAGTATTATATTCAGTGCAGAGGACATTTTTTATGGCTTTGACGTGTGACGTGTGTGTGTGTGTATTCGCATCTTGGTGACCATGCATGCGTCACATATTAGTAGACACATGAACTATGTGACCGCGAACATTATAATGTAATATCTGTTTACTGTGGCAGTAAACGTTGGTTAAAAGCAGCTTCCAAATGTTTTGTTCATTACTAGTCACAGACTCGTCACATTTGATGTTTAGTGCTAACTAAAATAGACTTCTAATATTTAAATAGGCTATATATATATATATAAAAAAAGTAGCTGATGTGTTAAGATAACCCCTGATGTCTGAATGAAACTCGACAGAAAGTTTGCGTGGGAAGTCTACAGGTTAAATAGTAGAGTACCTGAACTAAACCTGAAAATATGCAGTTTTACAGTCAGCTTGGTGTCCTGCAGCATCGTGGCACAGGTGACTCTACGGGTGATTAACATACACGTTGGCTGTTATTGTTAGGGAACATAAAGATGAATACGTTTCATGTTACTCTAAGTAAATTTAAGTAAACTACGATTCTCCTTAATATTATCACATTGTTCCTGTGGCCGTCAATTGCAGATAATCTGATAAAATATCTAAATCACATTTTCAAAGAGAGACACAGTACCAGTGAGCGTCTAGAGGCCACAGATATGAATCTCAGACGTTTAGAAAAAAACAACCTAAAAGTAAATCCTATCACGGAGACGTTCTTCACCGCCTGCGTCAATAAATGTTGGGACAGTCGGTGTAATTCCTGTCAAAGTATCCACCCGTGTACAGCCATTCCTCGGCTCCTGTGAAAGGGTGTGTTCCCAGCTGGAACCACCTGTAGGGACCAAGACTTGTTTTTAATGACAGGGTATTGGGAGACATTACATAACATGCACAAATGCACAAATGTTACAGTGGGGAAATCGCAGTAAATCAAAGTAATGTTGGCCGAGTTCCATTTAGCTTCCTCCGTTTTCACTGTCACACTGTCCTGACTTACATTAACCAATCAGAGCCTCTGTTAATGTAATCAGTAACATCTGTGCTTTGTCATTTTTAGACACTTTAATGCATAAATGTTATATATGTTATGTTATATCTTTAAAATACATTGCATTCATGGGTAACACACATATCAGTGACACACACCTGGTTGGCCACGTCTCGTCCTTGGAGCGTTCCCTGCGCGCTGCCCTTTGTTTCTCTTCTAACCGCTCCTTCTCTGTACTCGCTGTGTCTATGAAACACAAAAAAATATATAATTGAAAGAGCCATCACGGAATCTCCGTCTTCTTCACTTGATGTTGACGTTACCCGTGTCTCCATTTTCCATGGCTCGGATGTCGGGTCTCATTCGGCTATCTGTTGGTGCAATCGCCCTCTCCGTGCTGGGCTCCAGCTCGTTTAGTGTCATGGCAAAGCTGGTGAAATTATACATCTATAACGGATAAAAATAAATAAATAATGTAAACAAGCTGTGTGACAAAATATGGTTTTAAAATCTAATTATCATGGACAATTAATGAAATACAGAAATGTATACAGTTCTAATCAGTGTCGTTCATGTCAGAGAAGTGCTGGAAATGAGTATTAGTTTGTTATGCTAATTCTTAATTATCTTTGATTATATAATCAGCTGATGCCAGTGCTGTTTCCTTTTGTTAACTTCCTGTTTGTAATCCCCCTCCCTCTTCCCTGTCACCACAATAACATGAGGCGTTGCATTTATTCAGAGGTGAACAGCCTGAAAGACTTGTGTCTTTGTAGAGTTCTGGCCCCTGATTTGATACAGTTTCTCCAATATTTACTGTCAGATTGCTGAGACTGGGAGGAACCACGTCACTGAGCAAACACTCCACATCAGTGATATCTGTGGGAGTGTAGAGCTATTCAACAAGCCCTTTCAAAAAATGCAGTGTGCAGCATTTAGGAAGACTGGCTGGTTTGTCCATTCATGCTGATGTAGGATTGTGGCAGCCTCCGTAAAGCAAGCCCCTTGCCTAAAGTACATTATGGCATGGAGTGACTTTATTTCAACCCTCAAACACCTAAGCCTCACTGGACTTTTTTGCTTATTTTAACCATAAAAGGGCCAGCAAATGTCCTGTTCCTGTTCTGTGCTTTTGCTTTCAATATATGGCAGTTATTTACAAACGAACTGCATGTGAAAATATTGTATTAACAATTTAAAATGTCCAAAAACTGTGCACAACTCTGCACAGGCGTTTTTCCATCTCTCTCTTCTCTGGTGACAAAGACGCTGATTCGCCAGCTTCCTGCAACAGCGCGAGTGAAACCATAATAAGCACATTTTGACTTGTAACTTCTCACTTTCAGAAACCGTTAGAATTTTTCCGATGGCACAACCCGTTGCGTAATTACGGCAATGCAAAGTGCCGTCTGCAGTACGCTTGGTATTAAAAGGTTAAAGTGATTATAGTTTTTGGTCATATCCAGTTCTACCAGGGAACCCTCAAACAAGTTACATACTGGATGTTGTTGTGTGTAACAAGTCAGAACTGTTTGGTGGAAACAAGGCGTGTGTGTGTGTGTGTGTGTGTGTGTGTGTGCGCACTGACTTGTGCTGAGTGAGCAGGTCGCGGTGTTATCCTCCACAGTAAGGCACTTCCTGGTATCACAGTCACCGTTTCAAGAACTTCTGGCATCTCATCTGCCTCCTCGGCTTCACAATAATTACCCTACACACACACACACACACACACACGCACACACAGATTAGTAACTTTATCAAACAGACGAGCTTAAACTCACAGTACACAGACTACATGTGCAAATGGGTGATATCGCAGACCTACATTTGCCACAAATTCAACATGTCTCTCAGGCAACAATGCATGTAACTGCAAGACATCATGGATCAGTGCTGGCAATGATCTCGTCATACACGGCACTCTGAACATAAATCAAACTAGACAACAGCAGTAGCACACTACACAGATCAAATACACTTTTTTTATACCTTACCTTCGACTAAAGCCACTGCATGTTATCGTGAAAGGAAAAGAAACCATTTGAGAAAAACACATTTCAGAGTGATGAGCAGAATTCACACAGTACTTCAGGCTGTAAGACAGATAAATGATGCCAAAGAAACTTGAGAAGAGAGACACTCGGCAGTATATCATCTCAGTGAAAGGTCACACGTGGGTAATTTTGTCAGTTTTCAGGCATATTTGAACACTGCTCACCGGTTTCTGCTTTTTAGGATCTGCTGCCGTCTTCTTGTCCTTCTTGTGCGCGTCATAGACTTTGGGGTCCACGCTGTAGATGCACTCTGTCCACTTCCCATAGATCACTCGCCGCTTCTTCTTACTAGATCCAGGGCAGAGACATAAAACTTGGCTTAGAGGGGAATAATCACATCCACTGTCTATTTACAGTGTCGTTGTGGTCAGGCCCTTACTTTTTGTCTTGAATATAACCTTCTACTTTATGTAGCTCCTTCCCAAACATCCCACATGGTTTAAAGTGTAGCACGCACGTTTCTCCTGTGCTGAGAAGTCAAAAAGAAAAACATAAATGTCGATAAATAAGCACTGGTCTAAAAAACAAAGTTTAAGTATTTTAACAGCATTTCGGTCATGGTACCTGTGGTTGACGATCTCCACAGTTCCATACTGCTCAATCCAGAGTTTTCCCAAAATGATGTTGTGCACACAACACATTGGATTTATCCATGTGTATGTTTCTTTATGTCTGTGGGAAAAAAAAATCACAGCTTCTTTAAAGATTTTAATAATATCCTTTATTTGTGCAGCAAAACCCCACTCCTCTGGTTTCCATTCTTCTTCTTCTTCTTCTTTGGTGTTTCACAGTGGTTGGCGTCAATATTGTTGCATTACTGCCTTCTTCTGTATTTTAGTTAAGTAGAAACTATCAGCTGGAGCTTTGTATTCAACGGAGAAAAAAGTGGTCAAGACCTTCTAACTTAACTTTTTGCAAAAGGGAAAAATAAGTGTATTTGATCAAATGTGGAACTAATCCTTTAAAGCAGAGGTCTCAAACTCACAGTCTCACAAAAAAAAACAAGCACAATAAGTGTGAGCTTGCAGAAATCCACACAGATATAAAAGACACAAATGACTCACTTCACCAACTCCAGTGTCATGGTGCCTTTGGGCTCAGCCTCCACACTTTTGCCCCACAACTTGAGTTTTGGGTAGATGGAGCCATGAAACTCAAACTCATGCTTCAGAGACTGAGCATGGAAGGCACTGATGGGAGGGTGGTGGCTCACCTGCTCCGAAATCAATCTGTATCCCTCATCCTCCCTGTAGAGGAAAATTGAAATCTCTCATCAGTGAAAGCTAGGAAATATTCAATTATCAAGGTACACATTAAGTGTGTAATTTTAAGTTCCACAATCTTGTATCTAATACCTTATGAGTTCATACGTCTCCCCCAGTAAAGGATTAAAAGGCTTTCCAGTCCTGTCTGATTGAGATGCTACAGCTGAAACTGCAAACGCAGCAACAACCTGTCACAGAAACATGAAGAAAATCAGATGTTGCATACAAACCCAAGTTTTTATGCAACAACTGAGTATGTTATTCTCACCATTTTGTGACATTTTATGGACCAAATATTTATTAACATATCGAACAAAATAACTACATAAACTGATGAGGAGAAAAAGTAGCTGCTTTAAATATGTGCAGGTGTGGTTCGAAAAATATATTTCCAAGAGAAATAAAAATATATTATATCAACATAATGTAATATTTAATAAATACATATTGTAGTGATCTGATATGTCTACCTGCATGCGGTCTATGGAGTCAGACAAAGTGCAGGCTTCGTGGATAAGATGAGTGTGCTCCATGTATTCCGAGAGTCTCTGGAGAAAACTCAGCGGCTCATTAAATTCAACTGGCATCGCTATTTTGGACAGCTCCTGTTAACATCCCAAAAACAATGAAGATAAAGATAATTAACAGAGATGGACATTTAACTTTCACAGGGTGAAACGTGTGCAAAATAGTCCAGGCATGTGATTTTGCTATTTTCTGACATAAATTCAACTCTGCTTTTTGTGAACAGCCTCAAATAATCCATTTAACAAACTAATTATAAGTAACTCAGCAGATAATATAGCAATTAACTTACCTGATACATGTTGACAATTCAATTATTTTCAAAAAATGCATGTTTACAACACCCACAATGTGATTATACCTTATCTGTAACAAAGCTGGTGTCAGAAAATCAGGTTAAACTCATCTTAACAGTTTTCTGTTCTTGTACTTACCAAGCCGATGCATTTCCTCAATATACTCCACAGACTGAAGTTGTTTCTGGAGATCATTTCAGCCGGGAGGGTTTTCCTGGAGCACATTTGGACACAAAAGTGTAGTAGACAAAATGTTTAACAGTGAATCTGTGAACTGCTGCTCTCTGAGTCGCTGAGAAAATGCCAAGCCAGTAAGAGTGATGACTGCAGAGAGGAGGTGCTCATTGGCTGACATCTAAAAAATGTGGTTGCACTGGCCCTCCACATGTGAGCACATGTATGATGTGATGTGCCTCCAACTGCATGTATATGTGCATGTGTGCACATATACATGCAGTTGGAGGCACGAGTTTGGCAACCACGGAACAAATCAACGGAACGGAACACACCATCGCTGGAGGGAAAATCATTTAAAGTGCATGTAAGGCAATAAAAATATTACTTCTGACTTTGTCACCCCACGGGAAAATGATTTATTAACCACCTTGCCAAATTTAAATGATTAAAAGTGGGGGCTTCTTGGTGTTTTCAGTCATAATTCAACAGCCTTCCTGTGTGCAGGAATGACACAATATCTAAACACATATGTAGAAAAACAGAGACAGTTAAGTGACAGATTTCCTCAGCATTGTGTGAACTCATGTAATAGTTTGGATGTAAAAAATTACATTTGTTTATGTTTAAAAGTTACACATTAGTTACAAGTGAAGGACAGATTTGGATGAAATTGTCCAAGGATAATGATTATGATGATAATCAAGATATGAATTAATTAATTGTCAGCTATTTTGATAATTAGTTATTCAGTTTTAAAGGTGTTTTTTTTTTTGTTTTTTTTCAAATACTCTATAGAAAACAATCGTTAGTTGCAGCAAATGTTAACCTTGCAAGATAGACACGGTATTTCCACTGTGTGCAAGATTGACACAGTGGGGAACTGAGCAGCCTTGGTGGAGGTTTTCTCTAGTTATGTTGATGTTTGTATTTTAATTATTAACATTAATACTTCAAAAACATGTCGAATACTACCAGTGTGTGTGCGCGTTTCCTCCCACAGTCCAAAAACATACAATATGGGGATTAGGTCAATTTTACCATAGGTGTGAGTGTGAGAGAGGATGGTTGTTTGCGGATGGATGAATAAATGTCAAATAAAGAGATCAGCCTTGTCCTCACCTGCGTTCCCACATCCCATTCTCCTGTGCTGTCACCTGGGCATCTTGAAAACTGACCTCACAGGAGTCATCTGACTCCAGCCCTGATGGAAAAGATGAACACAAAAATAAAAGGTTAATTCATTAAAGTACAGAAAAACTATGCAATAATGACACCACTGACTGTCCTCCTCACCCGTCTCAGCGTCGAAAAACTCCTCCTCGCTGTTCATACTGAGCAGAGAAGGTAACTAAACATTACTCAGAGGACATGTTCCCACATCGGCCAAGCATCACAGACGTCCGAAAAACACCACCTGCAACACGGACAGCTCGTTACGAGGAGCAGGGCAGCAGTGTTAGGCTCGTCACAGACAAACTACGCTGAACAGCTGCTCGTTATTAGCTCTGCACCCTGGAGCTCTGAGGTAGTTAGCAACCTGACGAGCTAACTAGCAGTTAGCGTCGCTGCTGTTTTGAGTTTAAAATGTCAGCTAAAATCTGAAATACTGGCAGCAAGTTCAAGAGTAAAGTTCGGAATTAACAGCAAATACTCTGCAAACAAATCAAACATCACATTTCACACATTTCTCAATTAAAAGGTACCTGTGAAATAATGTCACATTAGGCGGTAGCAACATAAACAATCGAAGAGTCTCTCTGGATCCAGGCGGAAGTGGGCGGGAAGGACACGGTGATTGACAGCTTCGTTTAGCCAATCAGGATGCCGCCAGCATCAGCCACAGGCAGTCTACAAATAGAGCGTAAAGAACAGACGTTAAAGAGTCCAGCGGCTATTTACAATCCACAATAAATGACGTGACATTAAAAACAAGGGCTACGTGTCACTTTGATAAAAGCTCAGAGGACGTGACTCAGTTTTAATCATCAGAGTCAGACTACCGTGTAAATATTGTTGAAATGAGGTGTATGTGTCAAATAATTACATTTTATAATAAGACCTAAAAAAATTAAAATGTCATAATAATAATAATAATAATAATAATAATGACAATACACAGCTGTTTGAACAGATATCAAAGGATACATACATACATACATGTTAAAGTGACAGGAAGCTAATATATAAAAACTTCATGGGTATACTCACTCAATTGCTTGACAATTGACTGAGTGTAAGCCAACTCGCCATATAGATATTGTTGTTCTTTGAAATATATAATATGAGAAAATGTTAAACACCAGGATGTATTGAATAGATAAATGAAGACCAGGCACATCTACTTTTAATCTTTAATATGACAGTTTTTACAGTAGCTTTGAAAGTTTCCCTCTTAGGTCACACACCTTCCACTCTATGCTCTTTAATCATTGATGTGTTATGGACATGTCTTCTAAAAGCCATAATCACATCTGTAGCTCATATATCTTGAGATGAATATGACACTCAGAGTGAGTGTCTAGTTTTAAAGGCACTGGCCAAGTCAGACTGCTGTTCTTTAAATTCTGGAGGCCTGTTGTAGTTTTCATACTTGACCAGACTGAACCCAGATTATAGGCAGCCATTTTCTACTTTATATTTATTATTACATTTATATTTTGCTCTTCAAATGAAATAAATTATCTATGTGTTCGGCTTACTATTCATTCCATATATGTTGGTGTTTTGGAAAAAGGAAAAAGAAGCAGAGGCACATGGTGTCTTTGTTTCCACTAGGTGGCAGCACAATACCTGTGATCACATAAACATCCTCTGCCTCTTTGAGCAGATCATAGTCCAACCATTGTCTTGCCTGATAAAATACATGTAAAGAGCCAATATAACTAGTACAGATTTAAAGTTTTTATTTTGCCCAAAGGTGTTTGCAGCTCCAACACTAGGACTAAAAGATTGATTCTTCCTCAAAATCACTCGATTTATTTTGTGAAGGAAAGGGACATTTTCTGTTGGTGCACCCATACACTTGACAGGTTATAGTCCACTCAGTCATTTTTACAATATTAAAAAAACATGTAAAGGGCCAATATAACCACCATCCTTCAGATCCTTCAGTATTTACCTGATTAAAAACCCGTTACGGGCCAAGAAATAAAAATAAAATTATGTTTCATCGCTCAGCTTTTATTTTGGAAAAGGTGACCGGAAATTGTTCTGAAATGTGGTTAGCCATTTACTGCCCCCATTGCTGTGCGTGCGTAATGGCTAAGTGTCCGTCTTCAGGATGTGGAGCAGCCAGTTAGAACTCTCCAACCACTGAGCTCTAAGCTGCGCACTAAAGGACTTTTTCCTGCTAATGAAAACATCATGATCATTTTGAATTAAACAGCTGCGTGTTTAATTCTTCATCTGAAAACAGAAGAGAGGGAAAGAGAGCCTCAGTGGAAAGTCGGGATGAACAGAGACAAGAGCGTAAAAACTGCGCTCCGGAGCCAGAAACAGTCCAAGACACAGGTTTCTGTTCAGAAGAAGAAGAAAGATGCTCAAAGTGGTGCCTCATCCATTAAGGAGACCCAGTCATGTATCCGTGAATCGGAGAATGAAGCGAGGACAGCAGGAGTGCATGGGAAGCGTCCGGGGAAAGTGTCCTCCAGTGGCACCGCAGAGTGCCAGAGGAGTCCCGCTGCGCACAGGAAACTCTCTGATGCCAGCAACGCTTCAGAAGACCTGAGCAAAGACTCCGGCTGCCTTTCTGGGAAACTCTCCTCCTCCGACAGCAGCTCGGAAATATCCGACTGCACTTCGGAGAGCAACAAGCGCGACTCTCCAAGTAGAGACAACGATTTAAGCTGGATAGACGGGAGAGCTTACGTGAAGCCGGACAACGCAAACGCAGCCCAGGATTCCTGCGCTGTGCAGCTCGATGCTGCTGCTGCTGCTGCTGCTGGAGGAGCCCTCGGTTTGTTTCACGCGTCAGGAACATTCATGGAGCTCATGATGGGGGAGACACACGAGGATCTGATCCGGGAGGTGGACGATTTAAGATCAGAGAACGAGTATCTGAAAGTAAGTTTCATTTATGTATATATTTAATTAATTCTTGTTCAATTGTTGTTTCTATTTGCATGGCATCCATGTGTCTAAATGTCCACATATCGCTGAGTTGCATTTTCCTTTTTATGAGGTCCATGTGAGATCATGTGAGTCTCACTAAGGCCCTGCCAGACTCTAAAAAAACATGATCCAATTTTCTCTAAAAGCTCCTCGTGTCACTCTCATCATCAACTGTGTCTGCAGGACAAACCCGAGCTCATGTAAGAATCAAAGCTCAAGAGTTAACTTGCTAAATTATAAGAGAAAACTCAAGGGAATGGAGTTCCCAATGATATTTTTTTGCAGCAGAAGCTCAGATATCAAAGCTTTTAGCCTTTAAGTTGTGTTGAACGCCAAAAGCAGTAATAACACAGGACATGGCAGCATTTTACTGTTGCTTTGAATGGGGAATTTCTCTTAAAATGTTCACATAAACCTGCAGTTAATGATTGTTTTCTAATGTTTGGTATCTTACTAAAAACGTGACACTTATTTCACCCATTATTTTCTGATAGTTAATTTCTCAACAATATACAACAATATTATCTATTTATTATTATTATTATTATTATTATTATTATTGTTATTATTATTATTTCTTTTTAATATATTATTGTTTTATGCAGTTAGGAAGGTGATCTGTTTTTTGTATCAAATTATAAATAAATTGGGGTTATATGAGGTAATCACACATAAACAACTAGTGACTCCTCTATTCCCACTTTCACTGGCTGGCAGCAAGAAACGGAAGGAAAAACAAACTTCCCAGGCTGATTCACCTAAATGGCAGCACACGTGACAAAGCCAAGCCATGTATGATAATGAGTCAGTAACTCAAAGAACCTGACCTATCTCTTTAAAGGAGCATTCAGTGAGGAAGTGGTAAAAGGAAATGGAATCAAAACAAAAGAGTATCGTCATTTGTTAGCCATTATGGCCTACATATCCTTTCCTAACATCCTTCATCATGCAGAGTGGATGGAGGGAAAGATTCCTAGGTTTACATCTGTAAGCATTTATCAAAACTGGTGGTTGTGTGAGGATTAAAACACTGTACTGACAATTAAAACCGTATTTAACTGTATCCTGGTTTAGTTACACTGAATAATAATAGTAATAAGTAAGTAAATAGTAAGTAATAATAGTTATAAGCTCTGAAAACAGATATGTTAGAGCTTTAGTCCCTCCTAATCACATCTTGTTTTTATGTAAACACATATTATTTAGAGTAAATCCTGATATGAACACATATGATATTTGGGTTAAAACAGTTGTGTTTCTGTGACGTCTGTGCCAGGATGAGGTGGAGGAGCTTCGCTGTGAGATGCTGGAGATGCGCGACATGTTCCAGGAGGAGGAGGTGTATCAGCTGCAGGAGCTGCGGCTGCAGCTGGAGCAGGCCAACAAGACGTGTCGCATCCTGCAGTACCGCCTCCGCAAGGCCGAGCGCCGCAGCATCCGAGTGGCCCAGACCGGACAGGTGGACGGGGAGCTGGTCAGGAGCCTGGAGCACGACATCAAGGTCAGGAGTCTGTAAACTCTTCCACGCCTTTTGTGTGTGACCATGCGGTTAAAAACTCACTCAACACCAACAAACAAGAAAAACTCCCTTTCCTCTAAAAACTGTCCTTGGCCTGATTCACCACCGTTCTGGTTCGTGACATGAAAGTGAAAACTTTCCACTGAACATTAGTCCCACAAAGCCTTTTTCTCATCCAAGTGTAAAGAGTAATTGGAGTTTTTCATACACACAGAAGGACTGTAATCAATTGACAGCACCCTGAGTCATGACTGTAAAGTACTCCCTGCTGTTTACTCACGCCACAAAAAAAATCATTAGGTTGAAATGTCTTCATCATGCATCCTGTTGATATTTTTAACATACCACGGTGTAATTATGTGGTGGCTTGTTCTCTGTGAATCATTAAAGCGCAGCGATCTTTATCGTGATTGTGGCGCTCAATCACGCCACAGTTAAAATGAGACTCAGCAGTGCATGGCAACCAGACTCTTGTCCCTCTGAACCGACTGAATATGTGGTGGCCAAGGATTCCCAACAGCCTCAGCTTCAACCCTGTCATCCACACATGTGGTGAACTCCTGTCACAAGTATTTCCTTGTAAAGTTTCTCAGCTTCAGCTGCAGAGAACACACTGCAGACACACAACACTGCTCATGAAAGCAACCAGGCACCAACAAAAGACTTAAGGCCCAAGAGAACTTCAGTCTGAAATGAAACAAAGAGGCAAAATGAAATGACAAACTGACACAAAACATCTACATAGAAGCACAAAATGACCCACAAAGTCTGTGCGTCTTTCTCCTCTGTGGGTGTGGTGTGAGTCCTTTTACGTGTTTTTGTCTGTGCTTACAGGTTGCAAAAAGTGTGTCCCTGCGGTTGTACAACGAGCTGGAGGCCGTGCAGAATAAGAACTCCCAGCTGGAGTGGGAAAACGAGGCGCTCCGTGAGAAGATGCAAGAGCTGGACGTGGCCAAGCAAGTCCTACAGGCTGAGGCGGAGAAAACCAGAGAGGTATGATACTAAAGCAAGCTTTTTACGAGTTTGAGTTTCACTTTGCAGAAAGACAAATGACGTCTTGAGTCTAAGGAGTAAGTTTTTATGTTCACCAGCCATAGAGGGAAAGTTCCTCTGTGCTCTGTGAATCTGAGCAGAGCATGTTTAAAGGCAAACGCTGGTCTGGTGTGCAACATAATTCAAGTGTGGTGTAAAAACCTACACTGACACTGGACTTTTCAGTGTAGCAGCAGGGCCATCTGTTGATATATATTTACAGATTCCTCTCTTTCCCAAGTGTGTCACACAACTACAGTGGCCTTTGTTGCAGAGATTTTGATTATCAGGTGAGACTAAGATTAAGGATGGAGTTTCTGGAGTCAGTCATGGGTTAAGTTGCAAAGCCGATCCGAGGAGAGTCGAGACAATGCCAAGCATGAACAATGAGATGTTAACAGTTGTGCATCCTCTGTCATTCTGGGTGCCAGGGTTACACAGAGGTCAGCTGGTCTATACTGAGTTGTTTGTGCTTAGGAATGTAAGTTGCTCATTTAAAGAATGCCAAATAGAAAGGATGTAAACGCTCTTGTACTCTCTCTGCCATTTCTACCTTCTTCTTCTTTGGTATGTATGGGAGGAGTTTTCTGTTTGGGTGTTAAACGTCCACTTGAAAGTGTGTAAGATGTAAAGATGTCAGTGCAAGATGGCGGCCTCAGCAATGCAATTTTTCTAAGTATAGCTCCGGTGCGTCATCACACCTTATTTGTAGACATGTCTATAAAAACCTGAACTGAAGACGAGAAGAGAGAAATAGTTTTCTCTATAATTCTTTACTCTCATCCACGGTTTTCTGACATATACAGTGTGTGAAGAGGAGAATCATTTGCTTTCACATGCACTTTAAATCAGTCAAAACTTAACCTTCCACCACTGACACCCTTCACAAGTCCTCCATCCCTCTAGTCAGGAATCCTCCCCACACAGCTGCACCCATCCCAGCCAGTTGTCCACACTGATGTCAGGTGACACATGACCCCGGTGCAGATCAACGATATGAGTGGAGGGGTTTGGCCCGCAGCTGCCTCGTGCCTAGGCGGGGAGACGGAGCCTGGTATGCTGAGGCCTGAACTCCCAGCACAGCTGATATTCTCAGCTGAGAGGACAGAGAAAAAGCAAGAGAGGGTGTGAGAGATTACAGAAATAAACTCTCTCTCCCGCTCTCTCTCTCCCTCTCTCTCTCTCTCCTCCCTTTCTCTTGTCAAATTAAGCTCAGCTAAATCTGGATCAGCGTGTACTATGGCATTCATAAAGACGCGTGTTGGTGCACCCATACTGACCCTAAGACAACACTAGACCTACTTTCATCAAAGTGTAACTACCTCACAGTGACAGTGACTGCACGTTAAGTTTCTCACATGTCATTCTCGCAGCTGCCTCTTTCTTCAGTGGCTGCCATGGTAATGATTGTGTTCCCTGTCCCATGTATTCGGTTTAATCCAGGATTCTGTTCTTTGGCATGAGCTCAATCTGATCCACTCATCTGAGGCAGCTGCTAGCGCCTTTCATTCCAGCAGGGAAATCCACTTAGTTCACCTAATCTATGAGCACAAACCACAGTCTAGATAGATTTGAAGGAGGATGAACATTTCAGAGACTCCCACTGCTGCTGGACTGTGACCCTGTGTGCTTTGACTTGAGTGTAACACAACACTGTCACACTATAACATAGCTGCACTCGGCTGTAAAAGAAAAATCAGTAAAAGACTTGTTGTAAAAAGACAAAAAATGATTAAAAAAAAAGCTCTGTGTCACTCACTGTCATTTGTAATATCTCATTTCAGGTCACAGTGCATCTCCAAAGCCGACAAGGCCCGCTGACCTTGAATTGAAAAGATTGTAACTCGTCTGTTTACCACTTCTATTTTGACTCTAAAATGACTATTATTAACACACTGACATCCTGTCTAGTGTCTAAGGGGGAGACAATGGCGCCAGACAGAAGCTAACATTCCTCTCATGCTCAGACAAACTAACTCTCTTATGTAGAGAAATGAGAAACTCGGACACGAGACAATGTTTGCATCCAAACACACAATGACTGGACACTGACTCGGTGCATTAAGGCATCTCTGGAAGTAACATAGAGACATGGAGAACATTTTAAACCATATGCATCTAATGGAACAGCTGAAGATCAGGGGAAATGTGCTTGTTCCTCCCATGTATTCACAAATAAATGCAGATACATTTGTTTTGAAACATATTAACCACACTTTCTGCACATAAAGAAATAGACCGAAAAGGTATAGACTGAAGCTAAAGCTTATTTTGTCTACCCATCATTTTTATTTTATTTATAAAACAAAACAAGATTCAAGATTCAAGAAGTTTTTATTGTCATTATGAGGACATAATGAAATTTTTGCAGAGACTCGTATAAATTTAAGACAAGAAAAATGTACTTATTTCCAGACAAAATATTACTCTTTCTTCAAATATCTATTAATAGTTTTATTATTATTATTATTATTATTATTATTATTATTATTATTAATAATAATAATAATATTAAAATTGGATGTAGGTTCAGGAATAATGCATTACTCAATGCATACATACTCTTTATGGCTTCAAACCTTTAGCAATCATTTGTGAAGAACAAGGTTGCATGTAGGCGCTGCACAAATATAAATGAGATATAACTAGGCTTTTGGAGGTTGTCAGCAAAATCTCTGAAGTTCTTTCTGTTTTCACGTAGTACAATAAAAAATAGTAACAAGTAACAAAGGTAGTTAGAGGAAATGTAGTGGAGTAAAAGTAAAAGTTGCTACAAATATAAATAATAAAGTAAAGTACAGGTATGTCAATATTGTACTTAAGTACAGTAGTGAAGTATTTGTACTTTGATACATTACAACACTGGTTGTATCACAGTTTCAGCACCTACAGTAGCTGTGGTTATGTTTTGTGTAATGCAGTTTCCACAAATGTAAAAAAATGACGCAGATTAACATTGTTTTATATTTACTGCACCTCTGATAAAATCACATTTTTATTCCTCAGAACACTCTGAAGAAGAAAGGAGGCATCAGATCGACAGCCACCAAGGCCGAGAAGAGGTTCTGCCAACAGGCTGAGGTTTGACACCGCGATCATTTTCGTTTTGCATGTCACAGTAGTCTTGAGTATGATTCTCACCACCACTGTTTGTCTCCTAAAGGACGACAGAGCTGATCTCAAGTGCCAGCTCCACTTTGCCAAAGAGGAATTAGCTCTCATGTGCAAGAAGCTCACCAAACTGGTATCTGAGAGCGAGGGCATGCGCCAGGAGCTGGCCAAATACCACTCGGCCTACGGAGACATAGACGCCCTCCAGTTACCTGAGGGCAAACACAACTCCGCCCACACCAGGGAAGCAGAGGTCAAAGTTCACTTGAAACTAGTGGAAGAGGAGGCCACACTCCTGAGCCGGCGCATCGTGGAACTGGAGGTGGAGAATCGTGGACTGAGAGCGGAAATGAGTGACCTGAGAGAGAAAAGTGGAGGAGGAGAAGGAGGAGGGGAAAAGGAGGAAGAGGAGAATCGGGATGTTGTGGAGGAAAATGCGGGGGCTTCGACACAGTTGCAGGACAAAGAGGGAGGGGAGCAAAGTTTCGAAGTGGAAACGGGCCAAAGTGATTTGGAGACGCCTCCGATTTGCAACCAGACACAAAGTGAAGGGATGATTGCTGCCTGTCATGTCACTCGAGAAGGTCCTGTAGGTGGAGAGTGGGACCCTTCAGACAGTCAGGAGAGCGACAACAACAAAACACTGGACAGAGCTTTCAAAGGACTGACTGTGAAAGACTGTGAAACCCTTCAAGCTCTCAGAGATCATTCCTGCATTTTGAGCTCAGCCATACAGCTCCTGGCGACACCGCCGAAAAACGGACACGGTTCGTCTCTCTCGTGTGTGTTCACCTCTCCAACAGACGTGGACTCCAACGGTAAGAAGATATTCCCGCCGGGACCTTTCAATGAGGCCCTGGAGCTCCTGTGGGACATGCTGTTGGCTTTCACGGTGAGGGTGGAGTCATTTCTAACAGGAGAAGATTCAGACAAAAACTCTGTTCACAAGGACAGACATGTGTGGGATTCCTACACTCTGTCCTCTCTGTCTGAAAACATAGCAGATCAGAACGTGGGCAGCAACAATATACGAGCGTCACCAAGTGAGCAGGAACATACTGAGGACCTCCGCACCACTGAGATGAAGGAGAGAGCAACAAGACATGCACCGTCCCTCCTTCACAGGAACCCAAAAATGCAACTTTCCATGCAAATTCTGTGGATCCTCCACCAGTGGTGTCGAGTTAAAAGACCCGATGTGGAGGGAAAAGAGGTAAAATCAATCAAAGTTTTCTCAAGGATCTCATTGTGTCTTTCACATTGATAGTTGTGTATCGTCTTTTAGAGATAATGTAAGATAGATCCTTTTTTCTACTCAGGGCAAAGACAGGACCATGTCTGTGCTGCGAGGGTTGTTGCAGGACCTGAGTGCAGAGCTTCAGGATGAACAGACTGATGTGAACAGTAAAGTCAAGACCACACAGCAAAAGGCAGCTGAGGTACGGATGGCGTTCACCCGTTGTTGTTTGAGGCCGTGTGTTGCAGCAGGAAGTCAAAGCTCGCGATCCGTCTCCCTGTCCTCGCAACAAGCATCGTGAAAAGACTCGCGCCAGAATATTTAGGCTAATCTCCTGAAGGGGCAGCAGCCAAACAGGACAGGCAAGCTCAAATCTGCTGGATGAAAATCAGTAGATTCTCTGCTGTGTTCAAACACGCAGGGAATCAAAGTTACTGTGTCCACCACACACACTGCTCAAGTGCAAAAACAAAGTCTCTATTAATATACAGCATTTAATGTTAAAGTTTTTCCTTATTACACCACGGACTAGACTGTAATCCCACTATGTCTTTGTTAAACAAGACTAGGAGTGAATGTGAGGCTGCAGTAACACACATCCATGCACGGTGTAATCTTTATGGTGTGTAATGCTGCATTCACATTATGTAGGAGGGAAGATATTAGATCCATCCATCTTCTATTGCTTCATCCTCCACATGAGGGTTGCCAGTCCATCACAGGGCCACAGACAAACAACATCCACTCTTACACTTACAGTCTATTTAGAGTGTCCAATCTGCCTAATCCCATGTTTTTGGACTGTGCGAGGAAATTTGAGAACCCGGAGAAAACCCACGCACACATGGGGAGAACATGCACACTCTATGCAGAAAGGTCCTTGTCCTATATGTATAGTATCTGAAAATAATGTTACCATATGTAGGTCTAATCAGGGATGTTGCTACAGGCTAGGAAATGAAGGCCATTGCCTGGGTCCTCCTTGTAGAAGTGACTTTGATGGAAACCCCTCACTAGGTTCAATAGACCTTGCAGTCAGAGTGTGCGTGTCATGTTTTTAAGTGGAAGCTTACGATGCAAAGGAAGAAGAACGGCTCCTCCCACATGAGGAGGATAGTGAAGGAGTGAAGTGTCGTGAGCAAGGGTTGACATCTGTTTTGTTCTGTCATTGTCGGTCCCTGCTGCACGTGGGTTAGGGAGGGGGAAGCAGAAGAGTCCTCTGTTTTTGTTGCACTCTGCAGTCTCCCCATTATATGTCACTAATCCCTACACACTGGACCTTTAAAATACAACTTAGACGAGAAATCCCAACATTACTGTGCGTTTAATTATCTGTGCATGTGACTAATGTCATGAACATGATTTTAAGGTAAATGTGTGCTCATTGTGTATTTTCCTCTGTGTGCTCAGTGTGCAGCCAGTGGTATCTTCCATGATGAAGGTCCCTGTGAAGCTGACAGGTCAGTCCTTCCTTTATCCGGTCCATCACACGTCCATGAGGTCACTGGAGTCATATCTCATGTGTCTCCTCTTGTTTTTGCAGCTCAAAGGGGAAACGACTGAGGCCACAGTCGAAGAGGAAGAACTGGTGCTATCTGAGCCAAGAGGCTGCCCAGCTGGACAGAGAGGACCTCGTTAAGACGTGGGACCATCCAATCATGCCGCTTAGCTTCCCTGACCTTGATTTTGAGCAGATGTCCATGGAGAGAAGCCACACTGCCCCGGAGAAGTCAGCTTTTCGCATCTACTACAGCCCGCCATCCACTCGCAGAGTCCAGCTGGCTCAGCTGTGGCAAAGCCCCGTTGCAGACAAAGAGTCCGTCAACACGTCCTCTCCCTGGTGCACGCCGCTGTCCTCCTTCTCTCAACTCTGTTTGGGCTCATCTGCGAACATGAGTGATGATGTGAAGGAAATGACAGCCAGCTGGAGGCAGTCACTTCATGGCAGTTCACAGGAGAAGAGTTGGAGGTTAGCGGGACGGTGGGTGGACGTGGTCTGCTCAGGCACTCAGACCTACATGAAGCCACAGATGGTGAGTGTTGGTCTGCAGACAGACGGGGCAGTCGCTGTGAGAAGCAGCCCCTCTCGAGTCCTGAGCTCCTCCTTAGTCACTGCCCGCTCGAGCCACATCTCCACCTCCCTGGAGGGAGTAACAGGTCGTGTTGAAAGGTCCAGAACCTCCACCTCTTCACCCAAACTTTACCGCAGACACTCGGGTGCATCCTCTCTCTCCTCATCTCCCAGTTTTAGCTCCTCCTCCTCTGTATCCACCACTAGAGACAGAGCAATGTGGAACCTGAACCATCAAAGCCCCTCCAGACTCACCCGACAAACCAGTCACAGACAAGCCGCAGGACAGAACAACAGCTCCAAGCCTCCCACCAAACCTGCAGGCCCCAACCGCTACGGTCTGGTCACAGAGTTTCTGCGCAGAGTGAGCGGCCGGGCTGAGAAGCCGGGACCGGGGCCAGGACAGAAGACGAAGAACGGCCTGAAGAACCTGGAACGTGCTCCAACAAGAACCCCTGCTGCCTCGCTGCACAGGACAGACAGTGTGACCAGGATCGTCAACCAGAGGTTCATGAAGCAGAGAGAGGAGGTGGGCAAAGGCCAGAGAGAGGAGAAAAGCAGCAGCAGCAGCAGCAACAGCAGCAGCAGCAGCAGCAGCAGCAGCAGCAGCCTGAACCACGGCATCAGACACAGTGGGAGCCTCACAGCAGAGGTGAGAGATTCAAACATGCTTCACTACATCAGTGACTCAGCTGCTCCTTCTTTTTACACTTGTCATCAGGGGAGCAGTGTAAACACAATCCTCTGTCTATGTATGTATATATATATATTTATATATGTATATATATATATATATATATATATATATATGTATATAGTACATTAACAAAGTATTTGTACTTGGTTACATTAAAACACTTGTATCTACTCTCCAGAAGACACAGAGACCTGATGACCTTTCATTGACCTCCTCTCTGTTTTTGTCTCTTTGTCCTCTCAGGACGGAAACTACGAGTGCAGCTCCAGCAGCACCTTGACCTTCTGCTTCGCCCGTCCGTCTCGCTCCGCCCAGTCAAACCAGAGCAAACTCCAGCGACACAGATACTCGCCTCCGGTGAGCGCAGCTGCAGGCTCCAACTGTGAGTGAGCGGGTGGTGGAAGAACAGCAGCAGCAGCAGCAGCAGCAGCAGCAGCAGCAGCAGCAGCAGCAGCAGCAGCAGCAGCTCCACTGACACTTCTGGACAGCTGAGAGTGGTCAGGCTGGAATTTAATATTTGTAACATTTTGATGGGGGACACAGTTTGCACTGGGAGAACTGGTTAGACTGTGTAGAAGTGTGTGTCCACTTTTAATCGTGTTCATTAAACAAAGCACAATCCTGCAAATGTTGGATATTCATTTATACAACGTTAACATTTTTGCACTTCATTCGTTTTATATTGTCTTTATTGTATTTTGTAGAATAAACTCATGTTCTATTGAATAAACGTCTAAGATAAAGGCTCTAGTGCTGTTATTTTGTATCCACCTACATGAAAACATTTTTGTTTACAACCAAACTAACCGTCTTTTCTCCTCTAGTGTGGGGAGAATTGTTTTTTTTTAAGCATCAACAACCAGAAATGAACTCCATAGCTCACGTTAAGAAACAGTGACACTGGTTTGGTATAAATAAGCAACTATAATTAATTCACTTTAAATTATATTACATTGGTATCAATAATAGTCCAGCACCAGCTACTCTCCTGGTTTACAGTCACTCTTCACTCTGGATTCTGTAGATTTTATTCGCACTGTAGAAACTTGTTTACAATGATAACTTCTTTACTGCTCAGTGATAAGCTGCTTCAGGGTGGAGCATGTTATGTCACATGCTTAAAAAAGAAAATGTAAGTGCAAAGTAGTTAATAAGATGAGATGTCCTCACTGGTGAGGAGGAGCATGCGCTCCCTCCTTCAGTCTCGTCCTCACTCTTAACTTGTTTAACTCTTGTTGTAGAGACAAACAGACGATTACCAAATTAAAGCTTTGTTTTGTAGCTGCGTCATAAAAAAATCTAAATAAATGAAATGAAATTTCTCTGTGTGAGATGAAGGAACAGATTTTCAGTCAGGTCTGTGGCTGTGGACGAGGTCACGGCGAGTGGAAGAGTCCCACAATCGCACGGAGTCATGTTTCCTCTCACAGCATGTGAGTGTATGTGTGTCACATGTGACACACATACATGCAACAATGTGGGCAACTGCTGCTCTGTCTTCACTTCACTCTGACCCAGTTTCACACGAGGCGGCAAATTCTGACAAAACACAGCAGTGCAGAAAACAACAACAAACCTTAGACATGTGGCAACAACATTAAAGTGTTTGTCAAAGAGTAATTAATGCTAATTTTAATCAGTCTTACAAACAAAGCAGCTTCTTTAATATTATCCACACATGGTAATACTTCTGTATTATGTCACATACAATGTAAAAAAAAAACCCCATAAAAACAGATACTAACTATACAAATCAAGACAGGAACAAATGAATAATGTATAAATAATATTTGAGAATATTACAAATGTACGGAAGAATATTAGGGCCACGTGAAAAAAAAAGAAAGAACGGCATGAATTCTGAGATTAAAGCCGGAATTTTGGGTTTTATTTATTTCTTTCTTGTGGCCCTAATACACTTCTGTATTAATGTTTAAAATAATCCAGTCACTTATTTTATTCAGAGGTACATGTGTGACAAGTTGCATTACTAACTCTGAACACTAGAGGCGCTGCAGCGGCATCTCTGCTCTCTTTGTCTACTCGGTACCTTCTTTTTTCCTGCTTGTTGATGCTAAATAAAGAACCGCGTTAGCTTAGTTAGCAGAGGAGATGGAGGAGTGTGTTTACCTGAGGTTTGACTCTTATGACTTCGATTCTGACCAAAGGTTTCAGGACGGATTGAAGATTTTACACAACAACAACAACAGTGACAGAAACAGACTGAAGGACATGAAACTGTTCTTTTATAACAGGTGTGTGTGAGAACTGAACTGCTGCTGTCATGTTTGTGAAAGTGTTGTACGTTAATCCACAGTTTGTGCTCTTTCTTACTTTTATTTTCTCTTTATTACATTTGGGGCACGTATACACAGTCTTGTATAAAGTACCTTAAAGTATCTTACCAGAAAATGACTTTGGTAGAAGTTGAAGTCACTTTCTGTGGTATTGCTAATAGGTAAAAGTCTTAAAGTATATGACATTTACTGTACCTAAGTGTCATGGTGGCTCAGTGGTAGGGCGAGTTGTCTTTTAAACTGGAAAATTGTGGGTTCAATTCCTGACACTGGTAGTCTATATGTCCTTGAGCAAGACACTTAACCCCATGCGGGTATGAAAGATGTGTGAATGACAAAACTATAGTGTAAAGCAGCATATCAAGACTAGACAAGCTCTATATAAATACAGACCATTACCAACTCTTCTTCTGATTTTGTTGGTAGTAACAAAGATAGTTCGAGGGAATGTAGTGGTGTAAAAGTAAAAGTTGCTAGAAATACAAATAACAAGGGAAAGTACAGATATGTGAATTTTGTATTTAAGTACAGTAAAGAAGTATTAATGCTACTTATACTTTATTACTTATACTCCAACTTTATTTATAAAGCACTTTAAAAAACAACAACAGCTGAAACAAAGTGCTCTACATCAGAGATAAATAAGACATTGACGTTCTCCGCTCCTGTGGTCACCAGGTTTGTTGAGCCCATAGACCAATCTGGCTACAAACAGTGGAGCTCCGCTTCTCCTCCTTTGACACAGATGGACTCCCGGGTGCAGCAGCAGGACCAGGAAACTCCCTCAGAGAGAGACTGTGAAACCAGTAAAAACCAGGCCACCGAAACATCTGCAGAGACAGAGGTAACACAGCTTTCTTTTGCCGAGGTGATGCGGCTGATTCAGGAGGGGAAGGAAGTGCCGGGAGCAATAAAACTGGACATAAAACCGAGCAACCAGAGCGCCACTCCTTCACAGATGGAGCGAATACTGAAACCCTGGGAAAAAGCATCATCTTCCAAGTGAACTTTCCTTCTTTGTAAACATTTCAGGAGGCAACATACAGTAACATCAATGATAACTTTAAGCTGCTTGGACAGAGTCTCTTTAAATTTCCAAACACGTGTGGAGAAGCATCAGTTTTAGTCAATTATTTAATTGTATTTATTTATTTTTAATTTCAACTGTACAGCCTTCAATTTTATATATCAGGACCAGAAAGTTGAGTCTTCCTCCATATACCCTGCTTCAATGATGGTCTGGATTATTCACCCTTCAGAGGTGATTTCATTTTGACAGCAAGAGAAGCTCTGCTTCCTCTAAAATGTCATAAAGTAAATGGTCAAATAATATAAAGGTTTGCTAGAACTCAATGAACTATGATTATTTTGTTCAGAGCTGTTTATCACAGTTCGCCTGACGTGATTTTCATCTCGTAGATTCCCGCAGCAGCACAGCACGTTGAAAACGGTAGAAGCTAAGCTTCAATTGATCTCTATGGGACGGCCCGGAACAACTTTTTTCACTGTGGTGATCAAGACACTGGTTATGTTATGTATGTATGGATAAATGTCACTTCCAGGGAAGTTCAGTATCTGCGAGTCAATGAAGCAGTGGGAGGGCGCGGACACTGGGCTGATGCGTGATGATTGGAGGAACTGTCTGAAAGGCGGAACCACTTGATTGACAGCATTGTAGAAATATACACATCACTAAAGCCTTTTCTGTCTCATGTCGAGTTTGCAAGTGAAGTCTAGAAACAAATAGCTGCCCATTGTGTATTATTTGTTTGGCGATATAGCCCATTTTCATTTGTACATATTATACACTGTAAATAAAAAACACTATTACAGAATTACCTTGGTTCAGATTTACATAATGATCCTATTTCAATTGGAATTTCCTATTGGTTGTTTGGGTGGAAGCAGAATTTATGTACAGATATAAGTAACTGCGCCTGAAATGAGCTTCCCCTGTTTTACAGAACAATGACTGTTACTTCTATTCTGTATTTCTGAAAGTTTAATGAACCATTTCATTATTATTAGTTTCCTAATTTTTATCAACCCTGAGTTTTGTGATGTTCAAACCAGAAACAACTAACAGTCACTGCATACAGAGGGCATTTGAGGAAACATGTACAGTGTCAATCAGTTAAAAGGAAAAACACACACATGCTGTTGAGTTTTTATTGCAACAGCTGAAGTTGTAGCACCACTGAGCTCCATTTGCTCTGTAGAGTTCTAATTAACTACATGTGATTACTTACTGTAGGGGAAAAAAATGACTCAAATATGCTTCATTAATCAAATACAAGCCAAACTGAAATTACAGTAACTCAACCAGCCCCACTTCAAATTAAGTAGAAATCACACAGGTTTCTTCATCACGCTACTTGTTTTTTTTTTCACCAAGGACATAGATTATGTATCACATGAATAGTATTCCTCAATGTCAAGTTCTCATTTCATAAAAAAAAGAAATACACATTTAAATGAACGACACTACGACTACATAAAAAAATACCAACGAGAAAAGTTCACTTTAAGGGATGAGTTTAAAGGGGAAAATCCAAATATGTACATGCAAAGTTAGCACCATCAGGAAACAGGAGTCCAAACAACCAATGAGGTAAAGGAGACAATCATTGTAAACCTGTCCATCATGCAAGGACTACTTTACTCACTCACAGTAAACAATAATAAAAAGTTAACAACAGTAAAACTAACAGTGAGTCATTCCTAAGGCAGCACCACTATCTTCACTTTCAGTAAAAATTTCAAAAGAGAAATCACTCGTTTGAAAACAATGGAAACACTGGCAGTGTATAAAATAATCCTAAACAGTACTTACGATGTATGAGATTTTTTTTTTTTTTTTAAAGTGTTGGATAAACAAAGTCACTCCAAACATAAAACAAAAGTATTACATTCATGCAAAAATAATGCCAGGTCATGTCTCACTGAGATTTGCCTGTGAACCGACATACAAACACACAATAAACAGTTACATACTGTTAGCACTCTTTCACTG